>NW_012192633.1:60872-98806 GCF_000956335.1 Plasmodium fragile | reverse complement strand
AAAAAAAAAAAAAAAAAACGGAACCCCCCCCCTACCTGGGGTTTCCCACTTTGGTGAATGACAAGTCCCTGAGCCCTTATCGCGTCATGACATGTGTGAAGCTGCTCGTGTGCACGTAAATCGACGTGGAAATTCAATCGGCCACGCGGCAGATCGAAGTGAGTTAAACGTTTAAAATTACGTATTATCACAAAGGGGGAAAATAACACAAGGCATACACCCATGAAGTGTGCTAAAATGTATAAGACTTAGACGCTTTTTCTTTATTCTTTTTTTTTTAAATGCAAACAATTTTATGAGGTCACAAAAGAAGGGGGTAATGTTTTAGCGGCAAAGAGTCACGTAAAAAAAAAAAAAAAAAAAGTTGGGACAAAAAAAAAAGAAAAAATATAAGCATAACACATACGGCACGATCAAATAACTAAACAAATAACGGATGCAATGTTGGAGGAGAGGCATCAAAAGGGAAGATATAACCCATACAGTTTAACACAAAAAAGAAAATAAAAATTTCAGTTGGTCAAACTTAACAAAAAAAATAACGACAGAGTGTGGCGTAAAAACGCGTGAGGCACATTCTGTCTGGAAATTTATTAACCGGCTCACGGCGTGAAGAAAATTTGCCAAAAATCAAACACTTTTAAGCGTAAGATATTTTGTTGCAACGTAACGGACGCTTTGAACAAGCATTATTTAGCAGGGTGTTAAAAGGCTTCGCAATTTTTTATGACTACTTGGTTGGTCCTTATTTTGCTCACCGTTCGGCTGGCAAATCGTTTTTATGCTTTTTGTAGTGCTGTCACTTTGCTGTGCTAACATGTTGCTTTTTTTTTTTTTTTTTTTTTTTTTTTTTGCACATGGCTGACTGTACAGTAAATTGATAAGCTGTAACAAGGGGCTGCAAGGTCTGGGTGAGAATCGAAACAACGCGATCTCGTTATGCACATTTGGCAAAGTATCAACCTGCAGGTCCAGATGTATAACTAGTTTAAAATTTAATATTTTGAACAACTCGCGGGTGTATGGAAAGGGAAACATCGACTAATCAGCGGATAACCCCATTGTGTGGGTGTGTGGCGCATCGCTCTTATGGGTCACACGTTTATGTTACATGTTTGTAATACATTTGTATTTTTTTTTTTTTTTTTTTTTTTCCCTTTGTATTTACACGAATAAGGCCATTTACATGGACGTGACCCCTGCGTGCGGTGCACATGTCATGGAAACACACTTGGCGATTTTGGCAAACATCTCATACGCAATGTTTTTAAACTCACGAAATGTGAGGATACGGGGCAACGGGAAGGAAGATTTTTATAAGAGCTCCTCGGAAGAAAAGTTGTGCGTGCTATTTTTTTTTGTGCTTCTTACCCAATTTTGTATAGAAGCAATTAGCACATAAGGCATTTTGCTCTACATACACCTTATGCCTTTAGCGAATGTGTGCAATCTTTTTTTTTTTTTTTTTAATTCCTTGTTGTTAATTTGACTTGTTCAGTAATCAGGCTACTCAACAACAATGTGTACGAACGTGTAGGCATCTTCGTTTTTGTAACGGTTCGACCGTCTCCACAGATAGCTTCCTCCATCTAGGGTTACTTAAAAAGTTAACACAACATGGATCAACGCAAGGAAAGAAGTAACAATAAGGGGTAATGTATGCTTCACCTGTGATTGGTATCTACGTTGAAGCCTATTGTGGGCATGACACAATGGGGGCATCCCCAAGGGACTTATATCATCGTATGCATTCTCCCGCTCACAGAGCATGGCGAGAAATATGTGTACCTAACTCCGCGTCGCCTAAACGGATCCCCATTATAACGCATATAAAAATGTACGTAATATAACGAATGGTAAAAAAAAAAAAAAAAAAAAAAAAAAAAAATACAATACAATACAATACAATACAATACAAATACAAATACAAATACAAATACAAATACAAATACAAATACAAATACAATACAATGCAATACAATGCAATACAATACAATAAAAATGGTAAAAGAAAAACTTCTCTAATGAGATGAACAAAACCTTCCTACACCCCCCTACCTTGCCCTGGCAAAAAACCCATTTAAGTAAAATGTGAATTCATATTAGGGTTTTTTTTTTTTGCATCCCTGTGAAAAATGAAATCTTCATTTTGTTCTGTGTGATATGATTTCTCCCTCATAATTGTTAAATAATATATAAAAAAAAATAATAATAATACAAAATGAAATTAGAGGAAGAAAAGGATGAAAAGAAAAAAGATCAAACGGAAAAAAAAAACATTTCGCAGAGGATGAAGAAATTGTGTTCTATCCTGAACAGTCCTATTGTCGACATAAGTAGGTGAAAGAGCAACATGGCCAGATGTGCATACTTGTGTGGGTCACATTGAGAGGGGGTGCGGTGGGATGCCCTCTCACGTCTGTGTGCTAATTAGTTCTGCATAGGTAGTTCTGTGGCATCCCTCAGGAGAAGTGCACCTGTGCGGATGCTTGTACGTTTTATCTACATCGAATGGAAATGTAGCTTGTGCGATTTTTTCTTCCTCTGCTTTGTATTCCTGTGTCTGTAGAGGATAGTGTCATTTGGGGGGAACAGGGCATGTTATCCCCACGCTCATTGTCAGCTGTGTGTGTTCATTGCTGCTTAACTTAATTGGGGCACTCTTTTGAGATTGATCTGAATGCATCCGACAGAGAGTTACAGCCATTGAGTGGGCATACGAGAGACCCAACCCATTCGTCCACATGCTCTCTTGTGCCCGTTATTTTTGCGCCTTGCTCCACAGATGAACTGAAGAACATCCTATGGGGGGGAATATCCGATGAGATGGCCTTTGACGTGCGGGAGAAATGCTGGAAGCTAGCCCTTGGGTACCTTCCGCTAAATCGTGAAGATACGGATAAAGTATTAAAAAAAAAAAGAGATGAATATGAGAATTTGAAAAAGGAATATTACTACAATAAGAGTAAATTGTCGGAGGAAGAATTGAAGATTTTACGTCAAATTAAAGTGGACATACCAAGAACTAAATCCTGTTATAACATTTTTAATCATAAAAAAATTCAGCAGCTGAGCGAACAGGTATTGTTCATATACTCTGTTCGACATCCAGCCTCCGGATACGTACAAGGAATTAACGATTTGGTAACTCCATTTTTAATCGTTTTTCTAAGACCCATAGTTTTAAAGAAGGAAATAAATTCTGATGATGTAGACAGGATAGCTGATGATGAATTGAGGAATGTTGAATCGGATTTATATTTTTGTCTTTCAAAACTGTTGGAACAGATTCAAGATAATTATACTTTTGGGCAACCGGGCATTCAAAGAGCAATTATAAAAGTTAAAGAAATAGTAAAACGAATTGATAATTCTTTATTTAATCATATATACGAAAATAATATTGATTTTATTCAGTTTTCCTTCAGATGGGTGAACTGTCTTTTGTTAAGGGAATTTCCCATTGATATATCCATTCGATTATTGGACACGTATATTAGTGACATATGTGACATTTTCACCGACTTCCATCCTTACATTTGCGCCGTTTTTTTAGTTCACTGGTCTAAGTATTTAAAAGAAATGGACTTTCAGCAGATGCTCCTGTTCATGCAGCGCTTTCCTACGCACAACTGGAAGATTCAGGACATTGAGTCCATTTTGTCCGAGGCCTTCGTTTTGAAAAACGCCTTCCAATCCTCCCCCAAGCATTTCTCTTAGTCGGCAGGGGGGGATGAATCTACGAAGTGATAAACTGCGAAGTCATAAACTACGAAGTGATTGTCTGCTGCTTACCTGCGAAACCCTTCCCTGTCATATCACATTGCAGCCATGTGGGCTTGTCAGCCTTTCCGACATTCGTTCGGGCGCGAGCATGTGTCTCCAGCGCCTGTATATTATATACACGCGTACAACTCAAGATATATGGCGAATACATTTTTCAACCCGCAGAATGGGGGAAGCACAAATCATTATCGTTTCGTGCGCGTCTCCCATTTTAAATTAAACTGAATTAACATGTATGTTTTTTTTTTTTTTTTTTTTTGACTGTACAAATTTTTAATAAAGCGTACAAAAAAGCGCCTTCGTCAATTAGCATGATACCGCTAGCTGGTGGACGGGAATAAAAACGACTCGTCCCCATTTTAAAAGGCGAAGAATGAGGAGAGCTTTTGGTACAAGCCTGCCAAACATGCAGATATAAAATGGATAATTTGGTACATGCACGACAGGGGGATCAAACGCTTCCTCCCCTGGGATGTGTCCGCCTTTTTTATTCGTCTTTTTTAATAATTAATTTGTTTGCCAAAAATATGAGGATATAAATGTGCGGCAGCGCATGGGGAGGGAAACACATTCAGATGCCCACCTGTCCTTCTTTTCTGCACTTTGTCTGCGTCGGATAATACAGATCGTGCGTGCACTCGCGTATGCGCATGTGTACTTGTTGCTATGCGTATCTGGTGGCATGCATATCGGCTAGCCGATCCGTGTACGTTCACTTGCCACCCATTTCGCTACTCCCTCTTGTGCATACTTGGCGACGCAGCAAACACGCATTTTGCCGCTCGGAGGTTTCGTGCCAAGGGGCATTTTTTTTCGATCTTCAATTTTGAATTTTCCTCACTTTTATATTTTTCTTCCTGAATTTTGTAGTGTCCACAAATTTTTTTTTTTTTTTTTTTTTTTTTTTTTCCTTCTCGATAACTTTTTCGGTACACTCTTAACATTGCAGAATTTTTTGGTTGCGCATGCTTGGCCACACATGTTGAGCGAGTGGCGCAATCGGCACGAAATTTGAGGCGTAAGGAGGAAAAAAAAAAAAAAACAGAAAAAAGACGAAGAAGACGCGCAATGCGCAGAAGAATAAACGCGAAAAAATACATGGTGCCCCATATGTCAGACGTAAACAAAAGTTCAACTACGCAGGGACAACCTGCTTAAACTGGTTCCCTCGTGCTTAGCAACATTTCCGCATTTGTAACATTTAAAAAAAAAAACAAAACAAAACAAAAGGGAAGGTGGTTGGTATAAGAGTCATTTCCGTGTTAATTTTTGGCCAGTTGTCACAAACATCTGTAGAAATAAAAGCGTTAGCGTTTGTTCGTGGTTAGTATAATTACGAATATGTAGTTATATGCGAGGCATTTCTACTTGCGCACATATATTCATAGCTGCACACACAAAGATAAGTACAGAACGGTAATTCGTTTCCTGTTTTTATTTATCTTCCAAGACAGCTATTATTTGACCCCCTCTTTCGGCTATTACACCAACTTGTCTTCCCGTTCCCCCTCAACCGCATCCCAATTTGTCCAATTCGAAAAGAATAAAAAAAATGAGTTTTAGGAAAAAGCTAGACCAAAGGAGAAACTGCAATGAAACCGTTTACGAGTAAGTGTGGACAGGAGGAAACGCTATGCACATGTGTAGGCATACATGTTTTTGCTTCCTCGCCCGGTGTGCCACAGATCTCCCTGCACGTGACATGAACCCACTTGGCTTCAAACCAAAGTGACCATCGTTACCAGGAGTACAACGCATATCTGTTTATTTATTATTCCTACTAACCCCCTCCCCTCCTCTGCTTGTGGTTTAGGGCCTACGGAAAAATTGATCCACATTTGAACCCGAATGAAAAGATAATACAGGCGAAAAATGGTACGTCGGAAGGTGCTCAGTCAGGGCTGGCATGGGAAGTAACATATCCTCATTGGGGAATTACAATAGGTCGTGTGCTCATCACACTGCTCATTCCTTCCACCCCCCTCTCTCCCTGTAGACGTGGACGAAAATTCGGCGAAGAAACTCCCCTTCTTTATGAACAAGGCTATGAAAAATGAGGTAAAAGATGGGAGTCGATCCCCACGTGGGTTTGAAAAACGTACATATGTGCATGAAGAGATGCATTCACGTGGAGAGAGTCATTAAATGTGTCTTCTTCTGAACTGGTTGCAGCAGTGGGTTTGCCCCATGACGCGGCAACGTGCGTGTGTATACGCGAATCGACTGACGCACTGACCCCCCTCCCATGCGCACTGCAGAAGAAGTACCACTTCCTTATGAACGTCAACGAGAGAGACGAAGACGTTGAATTCGTGGCGAAGGCGATGAGCACTTATTTAAATGTAGGCGAGGCGATTAGAGTTCGAATGGCACTCTTGTACTGCACGGAGCAGTACACCCTGTTTCGAAATTATTTGATAGCCCTGAGGGAAATGCTAAAGGGAGTTTTAGCCATAAAAGTTACGAGGAAGGGAAAAATAAAAAAAAATATATTAAGATTTAATCGTGGACATATATGCATCATGGCCAGTTGGTCAAGGAAAATACTAATGTATGATCAGATAACCCAAATTAATATTGGCAGTAGCTGTACCCCCGAATTGAGATTATTTGAGAAAAATTATAAAGACACTTCCAACAGGCCCAATTATGTTGTTCTGAGGACTCTGTACAGGGACTACAGTTTTTTGTTTATAACGGATGAAAAAATTTTATTGAAACTTAAGAATGAGTGTCCATTAGTAAAATTAAAAAATCTTTTAAAAAATTCAAATGTTCATGTGCAAAATGATAATTTGGAGTTAAATAATTCCCTTATGAAGAAAGTGAATGATAATACCATTTCTACAACAGAGGAAAACTATGAAGACATGAGGAAGAAACAGCAGGAGGAAAATTGCGACGGGGCACGAGGTACAAGTAGTAATCACGTGTTATCTAAGGACAAATTGCAGGACTTGAATAATGTGAGCCAAGGATTTAAGTACTTTTTTTTGACTGTTCTTCGGAGCATCAAATCGAGGAGTGTTGATATGTACAATGAAGAAATCAAAGAGATAATTAAAAAAAATAATATGATTTTTTTTGATAAGTACGATTTTAAAAATGAGAAAATTAATTGTTTTTTCCTTTTCTGTCAAATACGGTTTGATATTTGTGGGCCGGAAATCTGGTTTACGTCCAAATTTGACGAGATACTTTTCACGCACATGAATTAAGCATTCCCCGTTGCTCCAGCGGCGTCGTCGCGCTGTCGCGTTGTCCACGTGGCATTGTCGTGGTCGCGTTGTCGAGTTTTTTTTTTTTTTTTTAATTTGTTTTCGTTTGGGTATGTGTATGCGTGTGCATAAAATGTTGGCATTTTTGTGTGACACATTTCTCGCGGGGGGACAAACGTGCATAAAAAAAAAAAAAAAAAAATTAAAAAAAAAAAAAACACCAAGTGGAAAATAAAAAGGTGTGCCGCTTTTTTGAGCAACACCCATGGGATACTTCTGCCTGTGCGCGCAAGCGGGACGTCTACTCCTGCAGCGCCTTTTCCAAGCGCTGCTTCTTCATTTCCGCGGGAACGCTCCAGTAAATAATGCCTGCACAGTTTGGGGAATTCATCGTTGCATTCGTTTTGTTACTTTTTTTTTGCTTTTGCCGTGGACGCTGAGTTGCGAGGTGCGTATGGCAAGGGTGACCTTGTCCGTTTTGTACTCCCATTTGCGTTGTCTTTTTTTCTTTTTTTTGTTTTTTTTTTTTGTGCTCCAGGATTTAGGGTGTTCCACCGCACGAGTGATTGCCTAACTCGCTGTGTCTTACTTTCGTCCTTCGAAGCTGATATGATGAAATGATTGTCGACCGTGAACATGCATTTGTTTATGGCGCCGTTGTGTGCATCTCCTGCAGGGGGAGGGGAGGTTATGCGATCATGTTGCTACGCAGTGATGCGGCTGCGAATGGTGCACATTGCCGGGGGAGGGCATACCTATGTACAGACACGTGCACGTTTTGAATTCGTAGAGCCTCAGCTTGCAGTCGTCGGAGCCTGCGTGTGTGGAGGGGTGCGCAGATGGACAAGGGTTTGTTTCGCAGCACATGCCAGCGTAGCGAAACCAGGGCGGCGGACGCACCTGTTATGAAGTACGCCCCAGTGTTGTCCATGTCGACCGTGAGGACGTTGTGGAAAGGGGAATAGTAAAAGTGCTTGCTGATTTCATTTTTTATCAAATCGTAGTACATAAAAATGTTATTATTTCCGCAGCAGAGAAGCATGTCATATTTTTTGTTCAGGCATATTTGCCTATATCTGGTGTTGCTGGTGTCTATTATTTTTTTCACAAGTGTGTTTTCATCTATGTTGTAAATGCTTATGAGTCCATCTTCGCTACAGCTGCAGAGCTGCGGTTTTTTTAAAAAGGTAGGGGGGGATGAGAAAATTATGTGCATACTCTTATCAGTGGACAGGTGGTAACAAAAGGTCACCTTTATCACGATGCATCAATACACATTCACTGATGAAGCGAGACGCATCGCCACTTCGTCACTCCATGACGACGCTGTTTTTCAGTTACGTATTTGTCCCCGTAGAGGATGATCCGGTTGATGGCCATGCAGTGGTAAGTCAAAGTATTAACATTGACATATTTGGCATCTTGAAATTTCCACAATTTAATATCTCCATGATTTCCAGCAGTGATTAAATCATACTGCTTGTGAAAGACCAAAGCATTACAATAATCATAATGTGCATTTAAAATGATTGTCACAATTTTCATATACTTTGATGTTAATAAATAAATATTGTTGTGGACAGAAAGAGCAACGTACTTTCCATCGTTGGTAATTTGTATGCTATGGCATATCAAATTTTTATTTATTTTTTCGAATGTTTCCACATGGCTGTTTTTTTTTTTTTCCAAAGTGTGTGCAATATTTTGTTCATGTAATTTGTTCATTTTGCATAGCTTCTCTTTTTTATCTGTTGGTATGTTCAAAAATTTTTTATCGTAGTAGATGAATTTTCCCTTTTCTATATTTTTTAAAAAAATAATTTTTTTTTCGTAAAAATGCCAAGCCATTATGTTGTTGTGGCTACAGGTATACATGATGTAATTGTAATTCAAGGGGAAACATAAGTCTCGAATGTAATTATTGTGGAGTAACATTAGGACCTTGTGTGTATTGTTAATGACGTCCATCACATATATGACATTTTCGTGGACACTGATATATAGGGTGGAGGAATTTCTCATTTCTATGGAGTTGATGGATCCATACAATTTTGTTTTTCTCACGATCTTTTTTTCTTCCACGTCTATTAGGCTCACATATCCGTCTCCGCTTCCTGCATAGGGGGGACACCATTGTACAAATGGATTGAATAGGGTGTTTTTGCTGGGAGAAGCGGTGTGGTACAATATGTATAGCGGTCACTTGCTCATTCCTTTATTACGCGTTGGTGCCTCCCTTTTCCAGCTGTTTGCAACACTTGGCCACCACTTGATACCCCTTTTGTTGGAGCGCTCCCTTCCTCACCTGTCAAAATCGTGTTATCGCTCAGAATCTTCACCACGTTTATCCCGTTGCTGAAAAGGTAGTTCTCTGGGATGATGTTCTCGAGGACCTTCGACTTGATGTTCACGACGAGAACATCGCCTGTGGTCGTCCCGAGGTAGGCATACTCATCATTTTTCTTCAGCTCGAGGCAGACAAACTGTCTCTTGTAAATGGAGGTATTCACCTCCTCTTCGCTCATTAACTTCTTCGTGAAGTCGTAGTAGCATATTTTGATGCTGTTAAGCTTGGCTGCGTATAAAAAAAGGGGGGAGGAGGAAATATGATAGGGGGGGTTTCCCCTCAGTTTGGTTTCCTTAATGGAGGAAAGCCTCCACCTATTTTCTAACATGCAGGGAAGCTATCATAGGGAAGCGCATGACATATAAGCCTCAGGCTCACGCGCACACATCAAAAGCGATGGTCGCATTCTAACCTATTATAAAATTGTTTGAGTTGTGGAAAAAGGAAACATTCGAGTAGGGATAATCCGAAGAGGACTTGTAAATAAATTTCTGGTTTTCAATTTGTGTCAAAATCAACGTTTTGTCATCCTCCCCACCAGACGAAAGTAAATACTTGCCATCCTTGCTGATCGAAATATCCAGGGTCCTAAATTTGTGAAGAGACAAAATAATCGGATCCCCCTCATGGTCAAAATTGTATATATATATGTCAGACACTAATTTACTTTCCTTACAGCAGCAAATATACTTTTGAGCAGCATCTACATATAACTTGGTGATTTTATTTTTGTCACTTTTAAAAATGACTCTATGATTATTCACCACGTCCTCTTTTATGATGTTGGTTCCTATGGCATAGATCATGTAAAAGTGGTAACGGAGTTCCTCCTTTTTTAATTCATAATAATTGTGATTGATGTCTATGCTTTTTAAATTATAAACACTTTTTAATTTTTTTTTTTTTTCATTTTCCGCAATTTCTTCTTTCTCTATTTGTTTTAACTTTTCATGGTATGTTTTTTTGTCAATTTTTTTTTCATGTCTTATGAGTATGAGGTTGTTCGAGATGGCTCCGTTGAACCCGATGTAGGATTCCGCGACGAGTTTCTTCTCCATCGCGGGTGGCCTTTTTGGTTTGCAAATGGGTAAGTCCGCAAGTACCTCACTTTGCAACTGCTTCACTTTGGAGCCGCTTTGCCTCGCAGCCGCTTCACCTTGCAACCACTTCACCTTGGAACCGAGTGAAGGAGGGGCACTTCAAGCGGCGTAGCTAAAAGTCTTACGCGCGAGCATTTGAGACATTTACAAACTCCCAGGCCGCATCTCGGTTGGAGTGCCTCACGTGCCTGCTTCAAATGAAAAAAAAGAAAAAAATGTTCCTAACTTCTCATCGCGCATATGTTTATATGTGTAATGTCTCACAAAATTGTCCCTTTTCAAAATGTGCACTTATTGATGTGTATCCCTCAGGTGAGCATAAAGGGGAAAACAGTGTAGATGCTATTTTGGAGAGTGACGGGGTGGAATGCTCGCGTAAAAAAGTGAATGCTTCTCGGGCGAGTGCGCAATATGGTCAGTCTTCTTCGCATCGAAATGGCGCACATGCTGTGGGGACGAGATCCATGCGTTTTTATTTTCTCCGCTTCGTTTTATAACATCTGACATATCACCAATGACGTGTGAATTCCCTCTCCGGCGCTGTCCACTTTGTGTGCACCCGAGGTGTAGAAGCAGGGATGGCTAGAAGGGCTTTTTGCACACTAGGAAAAAGGGAAAAAAAAAAAAAAAAAAAAAGTATGAATCTCTTAACGGAGTCAACAAAAGGAGCATACGAGCCTATTATGTGAAAAAAAAAACAAAAAAAAAAAAAAAAAGGCAGAATCGAGAGGCAATTACACGGCAGGTGAGGGAAAAGTAGAAGAATAGCAAATGAAATAACGGACAAAATTGAGAGGGAAATGTTAATTTATCTTTATTACCAAGTAGACGCGCTGAGAAATAACGAGACGGCCTCGGCACATCTGGAGGGTGAGGAAAGCGCGTACAAAAAAAAAAAAAAAAAAAAGGACATAACTTCAAAGAGGTTAACAACCTAGTGGAGGTTCTTCTTTGCCTTTGTTTACCTCCCCTTTTTTGTTTTTTTTTTTGTTTTTTAGCGAAATCTGTTCACACCGCTTAAGCTACCGCACAAAAAAAAATGAACAACGAAATCACGAAAAGCTTGTTTCCATATGAGGCGAAATTTTTTAAGGGCATTTTTGACAAGTATATAAAAAATGAAGACTACAACGAGGATCTGAAGGTGGTTAGGAGCTCCAAGAATTTAATGGAGGAAGTTATTAGCAAAGAAAATGGATTAAACTTTTATTTGGATGAAAACAGTGATGACACATTTTTGCAAAAATGCAAGTTGTTGTTTTTTCGAAAAATGTTAAAGTATGTCTATGGCAGGAAAGAGAAAAATGTGCATAAGGGGGAGAGTTTTTCTGATGTGGGAGGGACGGGGAAAAGCGTAGACACGGTTGGTGAGCAGAATGGACAACATGTTAGAGAAGGGATCGGAAGCGTAAAGGAGGTGCCACAATATTTCGTGTTTAACAAAAAAATTAATGTAATAAACAGTTATCGAATTTATAGCTACTGCTCCAACATCATTCAATCCCTTCCGTCGCTCACGTACTTTTCTGTTGTTAAGATATACATGGCGAACTATCCTTTGAGTGTCTTTTTGTCTTGTGTTTACTTTTACACGTTTGTGACGTACGTGTGTGATGGGGAAAACCTGATAGGTGAGCCTCTGCGCGGTGCGCGCCGCTGCTGGCCGGCGTTGTTATTTCGCATTGCTACTTGGCTTTTTTGTGTTGTCTCACTCTCCATGACTGACTTCATCGCCCACTTCTCAACCCCCCCCCTTGGCAGAGTTCCTGGAGTCGCTGTTCTTCTCCCTCATAGTGACGATCGGCTGTGTGGCGCTGACGGCGGTGCACTACGCGAAGGAAAACAGAATCAACTGGATTATGTCGAGGATGAACAACTTTAAGGAAAATTACATATGTCGTAATTTTATAAAGAAGGAAGCCAAGGGGAAAGCCATGTTTTCCAAATATGAAAGCAGAAAAACGATCGAAATTAAAAAGTATTCCAAATATTTTTTCTTAAGGAGTTTTCTGAATAGAATAAATGAAGAGCTGTATGACTACGAGGTGTTCAAGGGGGACAAGCATTTCAATTATGTGCAAGAGAATTTTAAGGAAATTACCCCCTTGGGATATTCCCCTGATAATGCTGGGGGAGGTGCGAAGCAGGGTGGTGAGTTAGCAGCAAGTGGGCAAAGTTGGGGGGCCAAAAGTGCAAACATAGCGTCAGTTAACGTGGAGGGTGTATTCGCAGAGCGGGGGAGACAGACGGGGTCGAAATTGATATCAAGTGAAGAGCAACAGGATGGAATGGGTGATATGCAGGATGAGGAGGTAATATGTAGCGTAGCTGCCAAGAAGACGGTTGTCTTAAGTACAGAGTCAGATGGAGAGAAGAACCCCTGTAGTGGAAACGACATTCAAAATGTAGGCAACAATGAAGAAGGCACAAAAAACTCCACCGATATGGCACAAGACAGAAAAAAAAACCTATTAAACTACATAATGTTCGAGAATAATATATACACAATTAACAGTAAGAGCATTTTAGTAGGAGATATTGTTTACCTTTTCAAGGGAGACGTGATCCCGGCAGATGGGATACTCATAAAAAGTAACAACATGGTAGTAGATGAGTCTAACATTTTAAAATCAGAAAAGACATGGAAGAAAAAAATTAGCCTGGATGAATATATGTACTACTATGAGAAATCAAAAAAGAGAAAGATTAGCGTTAACGAGTTAAGGAAGAAGAAATTAAATTATTTCGATATACTTAATTTGAAGGTCAAAATGGCATTGAAAAGGCTAAGTAGGGAAGAAGAGAGAGATACGAATGTACAAATCACAAAGGGAGAACATAATACTGATGAGACTCCAAAAGGTGGAGGAAGGAATGTGGAGAAATTAAGTCAAAGTGTAAATGAAAAAGGGGGAGAAAATAAAAGTAGTAAAAATAGTAGAGTAATTAAAAATTTTGAGAAATTATTTGAATATTCTCCTCTTGTCTTGTCTGAATCAACAGTGCGGGAAGGAACAGGCATCATGCTAACCACCTGTGTTAGTAAAAATAAGCAAATGTTCAAAAATACCATTAAAGACATGGACGAAAGTACTGAACTGGAAGACATCATAAATAGCTTTTCGAAAAATGTTGTTATTATAATAATTTTTTATTGTATCCTTTGCATCCTCTTCGTATTTATTCACTTCTTAATTAAATTGGTCGAGAATAATATGCAGACTTCTGCCTACAATATGTTGATGTTTTTGCTTAACTGTATCATTTTGGAAATCCTCAAGTACCTTTTACTGTCTATTGACCAAATGCCTTTGCTTCTGCAAAATTGCATAGCGCTAAATTGGAGGGAAATAATGCGGGAAAATTTTATCCTAAAGAGAAAACATACTTTCGAGAAAATTCTTTTCACTAACATCATTTATGTAGACTTGGAAAGGTACACAAAGTACAGGTGTGTGTTCTTCTTTTGCAACCCTGATATGTGCTTTTGCACCGACTGGGATGAAAAGGAAGATCTGCAAGTGGAGGTGAAATTGATTAATTTGGATAAGGACCAGGGGAAGAAAGCAGAAATATCAAGGAGCCTCTTTTTCAAAATGCTCGTCCAGGGCATTCTGACGACAAGCAACTTGTACCATTACAATGAGAACTTTCTGTACATAGATTTGTCCCTCTTAAAATTGTTAAAGGGATTCGAAATAAACCTCGAAGATTATTTCATCCCCAAGAAGCGCTTATTTCGTGTTATATCTGGTGGCCAGGATTTTGTCATTGCGTTTGTCTTGTCGGAGGAAGGGTTTTTGGGCGACAAGGGGGTCGATGCGCAGGGCGAGGAGTCCCTGAGCGTGCTGCGCATATTCGTGAGGGGTCGCGCGAGTCTGGTCTTGCCGAAGTGCAGCCAGTACCTGGACGGCGACGCGTTGCGCAGGTTAGTTGGCATTGGCGTGATTCGGGGCAGCTGCCCACTTCACCACTTTTACACTTGTACATTTGTGCACGTTACCCACTTCGCTCCACCCCCCCACCCCACAGCGACATCGCCCAGGTGAAGGAAAAAGTCCAACAGGTGCAGCAACAAAAGTACGAAGAAGTCATATGTTTCGCATACAAAGAAATAGAGCTAAGCGCAAAGGAGAGTGAGGAGCTCTTCCATTACGAAGACGACAACGATTACACATTTGACAACAAAGAAATGAATAAGAATCTGGACGAAACTTATCTCAAGTATGTAGAACAGAATGACTACACGTGTGTCTCAATCATGGTTTTCGAAAAAATGCTGAACAAGCATTTTTATTTTGATTACAAAATGTTGGAGGCAAACGGCATGAGCGTGAAGTTGTTCACCAAGGACAGCATGTCTAAGGTGAAGAAGCTATTTTGTGACTTGCCCCATTTCTTTGAACATTTCAAGCTGTATAATGCAAAGTTGGTGGGTGAAGAGGAAGCGATAGATTTGCATTACCAAAATGATGATGACAGATTTGGTAGCCATCCGCAGGAGGCAGATAAGATGAAGGGGCAGAGCAATTTGAAAAACATGGAAGAAAAAAATTGCGATGGAAATTACTACAATGAGACAAGTCTGGGAAATTACACCCTGAAGAAGGGAAATAATACATCTTGGATGCCGAACAAATGCAGAAGTGAAGTTTTAAATTTGAAAGAATGTGATGATAAGGTGATGATAAACATGACTAGCCAAAATGAAGCACTAAAAAAAAAACACGATTTTCTCTTAAGTAACAATATTTTTTACAAGTGCCAGAATACAGATTTATCACGTCTGTTAAGGATTTCGAATTACTATGGGAAGAATGTACTTGTGACAAATGAAAGCAGTGTAGAGTGTGAGGAGGGATCGTGCAGCCTACGCATATGCGATGATAGGGGTAGAGGAGAATGTAAAGAGAAAAGCGACATTGTTATTTTGAACAAAAGTTTGTACGATTTTATAAAATTGAAAAATTTCTCAAACTGTATTCTTACCAATATAAAACTATACATCGAGTACAACATTACCTTTTATGTCTGCCTGATCATATTCTCCACCGTTTGCACCTTGGTAAATGGGTTTGAATTTTTAAATACCATACAAATACTATATATATATTTTGTGAAGAATGTAATTTTTCATTACCTATCATGCTATCGCAAAAGTTCCATAAGTACCGTCGGGAAGAAGAAAAAACAGACTTATGACTTTTTTAAGGAAAATGATATAAACAGTATAATGTCTTCAATTTTGTCCAAGACGGTGATTCTGTTTTTGGTGTTTTTCTTTGGTCATTTATTCATTCCTGAGTCTACATGGGATTTTGTGAGCGCAGATGTGAGGAACTTGTTTGAATTTTCAGAATTTTCATACCTTACAGATAGACAGCAGTCGAGCTACTTTTACACCATACGGTCTTGTATTCGTTTTAAAAAAAATTTAGAAAATTTGAAAATTGAAAATGTTATTGATGTTAAGAATGATTACAGATCGATGGCTGAATGGGACAGCTATATCAGTCCAGGTAGACATGGCACTATTCTGTTTAACATTTTTTTTCTCTTTTTCTTTTTTTCCTATATTCATATTTATTTAAAGTCGTTTTTGAGGGACATACACATATATTGGGAAATGTACAAAGGGGCACAAAATGACAAATGTAACAAGTATATTATCCCTTCAGTGGGTAGCACGCGGCAGGGTAAGAAGGACCTCTCTGCAGATATTCGCTGTTTTATGCAGGAGCTGAAGAAGGAAAGTCGATCTAGTATCTTGGTTAAGACTGAAAATGTGAACAATTGGGGAAAGGGACCAAACAATCAATTTGAAAATGGCGACATGGGCAAGAATGGAAGTCGTACGATACCAACCACGGAGGAAGTGAAGAAGGGAGGGAAGCAGTTTTCCTTATTGAAAATAGCTAGTGAAATAATTTCTAAATCAAGCTTACCTAATAACAATTTTAATATCATGTTAATGAACCTTGTTTGGGAAAATTACATGACATTCATAATTTTTTTTGTTCTGCTAGGGATACACATTTTTGTCGTTGAGTTCGGTTCATTCTTCTTTAACTTACATGTGACTGGGTTGACTCTATTGCAATGGGTATTCTGTTTCGCCTGTTGTCTTTTAGACCTGGTTCTTTATTTTGTTACTTTGCGTCTTGGCCTGTTTCTCCTCCCCGCCAGTTCTTTTAAAACTTTCCAGAATTTGTATGAGCCGCGCGAAAGGAGCGTGTAAGTGGGATAGCCTTCCGCCTATCATGCCAGAAAAGAGGGGGGCTAAAAAATGTTACTATATATTTGTTAGGCCGTAGCATTTTGACGCACATGTGACTGTACCAACCACATGATCACGCAACTACAACCACTAATATACCCCCCTTTTTTCGGGTAATAAGGGAATGTGATTTTTTCCACAATCAGCGCTTCTTTACATTTTTTTTTTTTTTTTTTTTCAGATTTGACACCCTGAATGATTACAAGCGGAGTTACATGTCCAAGCGGTATAAGTACGACCTGAAGGTGTAAGTAATTATTGCGCTGGAAAGTTTTCACTTTTCGGTCCTTGTCGTTATGTCTTTCTTTTTTTTTTTCATCGCTTCGCCTTTTTTATTCCCCCGTAGGACACGCAAAAGTTGGGTGTGACAGGCTGAACCACCACAAAAAAAGAACAGTCGTTTATTAGCCTGCACGAACAATTTTGTGTTCCCTTTTTTTTCTTTTTCTTTTTTCCAAGTCGAAACGACCAATTGGTTTGTCTCTGGGGAAAAAAAAACTATTGTATGCTTGTTTTTTTATCACTGTGTCGCGCGCGTGTTTTATATATGAACATATTTTTTGTCTTACATTTCGTTACGCTACGCATTTCGCTGCGCACTTTGCTGAAAATGACTGACACGACGTGCACACAACAAACGTGGCAACGAAGGTGAAAATAAAAAAAAAACAAATGACAACATGAAAGGTCAGTGTAACAAAGGTTTACCAAATGGGATGCGAAAAAAAGTCGGTCTATCCACGTCGTGCCACTTCCTCTTTCTTTTTTTTGAGCAACACGATATGCGGAAAGGAGAAGATGTAAAAAAAGCGCGAAATATACTTACAAATGTTACAACACAAAAAAAAAATGGGCACCCAAATGTTAGGTGTCCCCTGACCACACACCTTTTTTTATTACCATTACCTCATGGAATTGACTGGCTTGTTCTTTCGAACGGAGTTGATAAATTTTTTAATTTCTATATTATACAGATTTACGTAGCTGTTGTAATTCTTGTATGATTTTCTTCCCAGGCAATTCAGGGACACATTATTTTTATTTTTCTGTGCCGCCTGTTTCTTCAAAAAGGCATTTCCCTCCTCTTCGTACTCCTTCAGTATCCACACATGTTCATCATTGGCGTACTTAACTTTTTTCTTTATTCCTTCTTCTTTATCATTTATATTTTTTTTCATAAAACTTAGCGAGGTTACAAATTTTGAGAATTTTACATTTTCCTTCGTTTTGTTTGATGGATCGTATTTTTTGTCTTCCATGATTTGGCAAGTGTGCGTGGTGGAGACTGTGGCTTCTGCACGGTAGGGCTTCCCCTTAGTTCAACCTGATGTGGGGGCGGGCACACTTTACAACACGAGTGCGATTTGTGTTGTGTGCCCGTCCTTATTCAGGGATTGTATATAAGCGGCGCCCACAATTGTGTGGTAGCATATTTCGTTCTTCATTAGCTGCAAGATGAGAGTGTTCGATGCCGAGGTACATGCTATCCTGTGCGCGGATGATTAATTATACTGTTCTAATATTTAACCATTTATTTATTATTTTGTTTTTTTCGCCTGCTGGGTTAGGATGATTAAGCACGTTCGTCTCTCTTCAAATATTACTCCCACATTTTTCATTCCCATCGCTCGATTAATTTGGATAACATTTTTTTTTTTTTTTTTTTAACTTCACCATGCGCAGAGCGTTGTAGCTCAGTGTGGCAGCCTTGACGATTCCAGCATGCAAGGGGAAAAAAAAAAAAAAAAAAAAAAAAAATGGCGCACAGCTTGCTGTCGTGGCAAAGTCCATTCCGCATTTGCCAAGTTTGCCAAAAAAATGTGCCGCATTTTTTTCTTCCCACCGTTTTTATAACAACATAAAAATAACGCCGATAATATTGTCTTTCTACTGGCAAGTTTTACATCACTCAAAAGGTTTGCCAACTTTGTTGAGGTCTCCCTCCCCCCCAAAAAAGGGTAAACAGTTCGATAAAATTACAATTGGGGTTAAAAAAACAAAAAAAACAAGAAAAACGGTCCTTATCTGGCAAAGGGACACACACATGTAAGGGTACTCTCTATGTGCACTCGCACAGGGCAGCGCCCCTCGCTCTGCCTATATGATGTTCTTTTGGAAGGCCTTATTCATGTTGGCTAGGAGAAGTGATCTAGGGTCCAGAATTCCATTGCCTTTGGTCGACTGGTTATGTTTTCGAGTAGGCAAATTTCCACGACGGCTAGGCGGCATGACATTCTGTGCACCCGCAGGGGCATCATCCAGCGCAGCATATTTTAAGACGGTTGTTTTTTTCTTTCTATCCCTGGGGGTGATGGTGTGTGGAGGAAAAACATGCACACAGGGGGTATGGTCATATGCCTGGCGCGCTTATGTAATTATCATTACATATTGGACATGGATGAGGAGCAAATTATGTAGACGCTGATGAGGTGTTCGCGCGAAGGTACCTTTTCTTTGAAAGTTCATTCCTGGGGGAGAGGGGCATCAACGAATCACGCACAGACTTGAAGGAATACTGAAATCGCTCGTTGCTGTAGTCCTAAGAGGGGAATGAGTCCAAACGTTCGAAATTGTGTGTCATAAATATGTTTTTTACGCCGTAATTATATAAGTGAAAAGGAAAAAATCGTAAACAAAAATAATACATAGGGAAGAATACATGTATATCAAGCGGTCATATTTTTGACCTACCAATGGGTTAAATTCATCCACCAAAATTAAAAAGTTAAATATTTCTTTTATCTTTTCGTCTGAGAGGTGCTCATTTTTTTGTTCAACGTGTTCCTTGTAAAACTCTTCGATCGACAGGGAATACGTTTCTTGGGTAGCTAATCCCTTCGTTCGGTTTAGTGTGGTGAGGGGGGATATTTGTTTAAATGAGACAAAGGCATCAGGCACATAGTTGTTGCATGCACAATGAAATAGCTAACGACAGGTCTTACGTGCAAACATAGGGCCATGGACGTTTCCGCCTTTGTCATCGGAGTCCCAACCCATAAGAAGCGAACCTCCTTTTCGCTTCGCGCGAGGGGGGGAGGGTAAAATAAGAAAAAAATAACGGTAAAACTAAATATTAATACTTGTGTAACATGGTAGAACACATGATTAGCCGTTTCACATGGACGGGCTGTACGAACAGGTCGTCTCTCTCCCTTTACTGTGTTTTCAAATCCATAGGGTTTATGTTCGATCTAAGGATAATAACTTGCTCCTGTAGTTTTGCATCACATGGGTAGGGGGGACATGTATACAATTGGGGGACAGGAACACAACCATCTCAGGCAGTATCTTTTCCCATACCGCTGGTCAACTTTTTGTCATTTTTTTTTTTTTTTTTCTTTTTGCAATTGTTTCCATTTCTTACATTTTCGTGGAGCTCCCTTGATAGGCGTTCTAGCGACACTAAATTTTCCCCACCCCCAGGTATGTCGCTTAAAAAAATGGGTATCCCATATATCTGAGGGGAAGTATAAAAGGTGAAGGGGGTAGACATTTTGGTCTTGGCTATGGAGGAGTGTCGTTGATATGGACATATGCAAACAGGTATGCACATCTGTGTAGGATCTTCTGGGTGGTCGCTGCGTTGAGTATATTTTAAACGTCACAATGGCTCATTAACATATTGACCCGTTGACCCAACTAACGCTTTAACGCGCTGAGGCATGTGCCTAGATTTAACCAAGTGCTGTGAGATGCCTTCCCTTAGCGCCTTTGCCCGTATGTCAAACACAACGGGGAATTTGCTCAGCCCCATGAAGGCAGAGTGTCCGACTTCTGCCACCAGAGGTCTTCCCTCACACTTCAGTACGAGCTGCGAAATATGTTGGTGAATTTTAACGGTGGTGAGAATGGCGGTCCACCCATGCTTCTCTCAACAATATGTTTTTTGTTGGGATCCTTCTCTCTCTTCCCCTCCTCCAAATATATATATACATTCTTCTTACCTCGTTTTGTAGGCTGAGGGTGAACGAAACGACAAATGTGATGGATAATATCTCCTTGGACATTTGCAAAATATTTATTTTATTCAATGGAACATTTTTGATGAAGAAGGTTGGGTATTCCCCCAATGCATGCCTCAGCTGAGGTAGTTTGTTCTTCCCCTCTGCCATGATTTTGTGTACTAACATGAGGTGTGTGTATGTGTGTTTGTGAAGGGGGGGGGGGGCAGGATGGGGTGAAAAATATATACATACAAGTGTAGATCGATATGTACACTTGTACATGTTTGTACTCATTGGGGGATGGAGTGGTGAAGGCCACCTTGCTTCCGTTGCCCCCTTATTTTTTCTAGGGACGGTGAAATTCCTCCTTGCGTACACAGCTATATTATAACCATTGAAGAGGTAAAATTTACACTCGCTGGTGCGAAATGCATCTGCGAGAAGTTTCAATTCTGGAATTCTCTCCTCCCATAGGTGAATGTTGCAAGATACAATGGCGACTTTGTCGCACTCCTTAATTGTTGAGATGTCTGACGTGGACAGGGGCCGAATAGCGCGCGAGTGTAGGTACTGGTGTGGGCGGATACGCAAGCCCATTGGTATGTACCATTTTTATAAAGTACACATGGCGAAAATGCAAAAATGCGAACATATATATTCGAGCTCAAATGATGGCTCCACGTGGATGACACCTACTTTCACTGTTCCTCAAAAAGGTTATGAGTGGATCCACTGCCATATCGTTTCCGTGTCTGGAATTGTTTTCACTGAAATCAAAATGAGGAGATATATTGTCCAATGCCCTTTTCACATTTTCATAGTCGAATGGGTCAGAGAAGGTTAGCACGTCGATGTAATCAATCAGGTCTGAAAAATGGGCGAGAAAAAAAAAAAAAAAAAAAAAAACTGAAAAGTTCAATCCTACAAGTTTTTACAAGTTGAATCGCAATGAAAATTCACGCCTTTGCATCGTTTCGCTTCATAATTTTGTTTGAAACGTGTTCGCTTGGCGTTGATCCTCAATCGCCGCTATGGCAACTGCGAGTTTCCCCATACTTATGCAAACGAGCCACAACCGAATACCCCTCTGACTGCTGTTATTGAGCAAATCCTGCAAGGAGTGGGCCCAATATTTGAACAAGTATTTTTTATCCCTCGAGTTGAATGTGCAAAAGCGTGTGTCACATATGTAGAGAAGCTTCATTGGGGAAGCGGCGTCTGTTCAGGGGGTGGTGGTGGTGTCAACAAGGTGAGGCGTTCAGGGTGAAATGTTATTTCAGTTGTTGAGGGGGGGAAGTTTGTTCAGCTCAGCACGCAGTAACGCGGCGAAAAAAAAAAAAAAAATTATCATTGCGGTTGAAGTAAAAAATGTAACTGCTCCGCATACATCAGGGAATGAATGGAGGGCATAAATCAGGCTTCGCATGTAGACCGAAAAGGTTTCTTCTATATTGACGCCAAGGGTTATTAACAGGGGGATGCAAAAAGAAACAGCGTCGCTCAGGACTCAAAAATTAATGTGTACACATGAGTATGTAAAAAAAAAAAAATATATATATACATACGAACTAAGACTTGTGCATATATGTTTTTTTTTTTAATTTTTTCTTGTCGAGAGAACAAGTCTTTAGTTGATTTTCTTGTATATTTCGTCCAAGGCTGATTTAGTCATTTTGTCTTTGAGGTGGTTATACACGGTTTTGCCTGCAAGGTGGGGAACAATTTTTTTACGAATTGAAATGTGCCCAAGGGTACATATATAAAGTACATGCCTACATGTACGCACACACACACACAAGAAAAAAAAAAAAAAAAAAATATAGCTACATGTTGTTTCCCTGTCCGAATTTCCCCATTGGAACAGTCACGTCGGGGTAACGTCCAATTAAATGTAAACGTGGTGATGATATATGGCAATTCACGCAGAATGCGGAAGTTGTGTTTTTCTGTTCTTACTTATAACTGTGAACTTTTCCTTTTGTAAAAATTCGTCAAATTCGCTCAGCGGAATGCGTGTGATAAATTCTACTTCATTCAGCTGGGGGGTGGTCTGGAAGTCTGGGTCGATGAAGACAACCTGTAGGAGAAGGGGCGCAATAATAGGGCGAAAAGAATGTCGCATGAGAGATAGCGATGGAGTGAATATTTGCCGCTTCAGCATGTGGAAATGAGAAGAAGCCGCACCATCGAATGACACGGTTTGCAGAACGTGCAACTTACGTAGGAACCGATAAAGCACCTGGAGCATTCCGTGTCACACTTGACCACACCCAAATCGAAGAACTGTTCGGGGGACTTTTGTATTCCGCTTTCTTCCTCCAATTCCTTTACAGCATTGCCAAGCATATCTTCATCTGCTGAAACGACACCTCCGAAGCCAATGGAGTAGTATGAAGGGCAGTAGTCTTTTATCTTTGACCTTTTGTGTACATAAATAAAATACTCTTGATCGATTTTGGTAAACACAAAAACGGATGTAGCTCTGTGCCACAAGTTTTGCGTCCTCATAATTTTTCTCGCTTTCAATCCTTGGAACTCATTATTTTCATTTACAATGATCACGCGCTCGTCCTTATTGTCCTCGAAATTGGAGTTAATGATATCCTTCATGTTAGGGTCACTTTCTGTTGTCATGGTAGCTGTGGAAAAATTGCTAGTAGGGTCCTTGGATTTCTGGCAGCAGCATGGGGTTGTGTACAGTCGCGAAAGTGTACACAGGAATAGGAAGGCAAGAGGGACGAAGAACGACAGGATGTGCATAATTGGAGAGAGTTGGAAGGCACTACACGGTGGAGGGATTCAATTACGTAAAGGAGTGAAATTCGCTGCGGCTGGTAGATGCAACTTTACAGAGGAAGAGTTTTGTAAAAATGCACAGGAGGTGAGGTGGGGGGCGGGGAAGCTTCCACACCGGGGGGTCCTCTTCCAGTAACAATTTGGCAAGTAGTAATTCCTCACCAACTGGGCTTGCACAATTTTTTACATAAAAAAAAATATACCTTCAGTTGTTAGAAGAAACGCCGGCGGGACGGCGGGTACATAATAAAAAAGGGAGTTACAATACTTATGCGTATTGGTTTTTATTACAATGGTTGGTTGTGCGGGCACAATTATAGTTGGAAGTTTGTAACATGGACAGAATAATAGGATAAATCAAAGCGAAGGAAAAAAAAAATATTCCCTTGCGAGGTTTTCATCCGATTGACTTTCTTAAGTGGCAATATATTTTTTTTAAGAAATTATTTTTCGACGTCAACTGCGACAACGCGTGCAGCGTTATATATATCGTGGCAACAAATGAAGAAGAGCGTGCCTATAATATAATATGCCTTTTTTCGCCGGTAACAAATTGTTAGCAATGGTAATGCAGCGGAATGTGCTCAAAAAATGCGTTGCATTATTCCTGTTGTCGCCTAATGTGGCCTTTTATTTTTTTAATCGTGGGGTCATGCTCGCGCCAGTTAGATTTGCGCTACCTCCTTTGCAGCACCGCTTCTGCGGACCAGTTTTCGCGGGCAAAATTGGGGGGCAAATTTGTACAGTTAAACTACACGCGGTTGGGGCGCATGTTTGCATATTCGCAGTCAGCGCGAAAAAGTAAAGAAATGCAGAAATTGAGGAGTGAAAAAATGAAAACATGAAAAAATAAATCAATGAAGCAGCGGTGCGATGTAGCAACGCAGTGATGTAGCGATGCGGCGATGTATCGATGTAGCGATGCGGCGATGTATCGATGTAGCGAGAAATAAAAGGTGGGCAAAGAACAAAGCCATACAATGGAGTGAAGCTTTACTTCAAATGAAAATAAAAATAAATGGAATGAAATTCTGGTGCGCGGGCAGATTGAGGTTGTGCGTGACCTAACGAGCGGGTGTCCCCCCTCCATCCCGTATTAGCGCCTTCGACGTCAGCGCCATTCCAGTGCCACGTCTCTACCGCCGCTTCTTTTCACTTTTTCATTTTTCACTTTTTTGCTCTACTTGTTGCCGTGGTCAGGTTGGTCCCCCTTGGGAGCATTTTCCGAGGCGTCGGAGGCCTTGTTTTTAGTGCCGGCCAAATTTTTAGGGTTTACCTTAGAACTGATGATAGACATGTTCTTGGATTTGCCATCAGGGATTTTAATCAAATGAAGGTGGTTGTTCTCTACCTTGTCGACAATGAAGTACCCCCTTCTTTCAAACTGAAATCTGTTCGACACCTTGAGGGAGGTAATGGCTGGTTCTGCGTACACCACCGTCTCGTACTTGCTATTGGAATTGATAAATTTAGTCCAGTCTTCTTTATTATCATTTTCAAATTTATCGACCGTAATTAAGTGGTCATATTCGTAAAGTGTACATGTGATTAATTGTTCGGGTATGTATGGTACCCAGTGTATTTTTTTTTTTGTAGTTTTGAAGTCTCCATCGAAATTGGAGGTACCAATAACTTCCTTAATGGTTGGTGTGTTTGTTCCATCAGCAGAATGCTCATCCCCTTTAACAATACTTGTGATAATCACATTTCCTAGTTTGATTAGAGTAATTTCTTCTTGCTCTGCCAAGGTTTGCGCATCTTCCAATTCGATAAAGAAACGGTTGGTATAAAACATGGAGCATGTGCCAAGGGATTTATTTTTCATGTGTAGATCTCTAGTTTTTTCAACAATGTCTTCGTTCAAGTCGGTTAATTTAAGTATGACTCCTTTTTTCTTATCTACTGCTGCGAATCTGGGTATGATTGGGTCGATTAGTTGTTTGTTGATGGACCACAATTTATCCCATTGCATGAGATTTCCTGATTTGGAAGGTCCTTGTTCTAGGATGAATTGGAACAAGGCTTCTTTTGTTAATCCTCTTCTGAGTATTCCCTTGATAGTGGGCATACGTGGATCTAGCCATCCATCGACGATTTTATTTTCAACAAACCATTTTAACTTCCTCTTGGACATGACCGTTTTTACAAATGAGATTCGACTGAATTCGTATATGTAGACTTTTCTTAATTGAAAGGTTGTGATAAACCAATTGTACTGTTCTATTCTGTCACTGTATTCATTTGTCCTCAATGCATGTGTTACTCCTTCAAGTGAATCTATTATTGGGCATGCAAAATCGTAGGTAGGATAGCACTTAAACTTGAACCCATGTCTATGGTGAGGTGTATCTACTATGCACCTGTACAGGACGGGATCTCTCATGCATTTGTTCTTACTCTGCATATCTATTTTTGCACGTATACAATTTTTCTGTCCTATTTCACTTCCCTTACGCATTTCTTCAAATAATTGTAGATTTTGCTCCACAGAATTTTGTCTATTAACCGATTCAATTCCTTCCCCTCTTTGGTTCCTCATTTCCTCTACATTGGTATCATCCGCATATGCCTTTTCCATTTTTATTAATTTAATGCAATAATCTTCTAGGGTTTCAAAATAGTCCGACGTGTAGCTAATTTTTTCATACTTTAATCCTAAATTCTCTAGATCCTCCATGATGGATGTCTCAAACTTTATATCTTCCAAGGCTGGATTCGTATCATCAAATCGCAGTAGCATTTTACCCTCATACATATTTGCATAGTAACTATTCAAAAAGGCTGCTTTAGCATGTCCGATGTGTAGGTATCCTGACGGTTCTGGGGGAAACCTCGTGACAACATTTCCCTTTTCTGCGTTCTGCAATTTTCCACCATAGGAAGTGGAAACGATTTTCTGTTTTAACATTTGATTTGTGTTTGCATCTTTGGTAATATCTACTTGGATTATTTCAATTTCCTTTTTCAGCATGGTTGTTAATTGTGCATCTGGGTAATTTACTAAGCAGTTGATTAATTTGAACCACCTATTGACATTCCTAAACTGCTTGGAGTATTTGACATTGTAACAATTGGCCACATTAAAATATTTGTACATTTCGTAGTACACGTACAAATCAGACAGGGTTAAATAGTCTACACATATGAATGTATTCAAATGAAGGTGTTTATTTAGGTGATCACAAATGATTTGTATTTCCTTTTGAACTTGTTTATTCCTGAAGTAGTCTACCCATTCGTCGTATTGTGCTTGTACATACACGTCCGTTTGCTTGTCTTCCTTTTTGTTATTCTCACAGAATGAGTGATACAATTTCGTTTGCAATATGAGGTCTAGATTCTTTGCGAATATTTTGTCTGTAGTATTTATGCACTTGTTTCCTTCTTTCTCTTTTTCCTTACTTACAAACTCTACCTTTATTTCTTCTACATTTTCGTCTTTCACAAATTTGACCTTGTCGTCCGCTGAGTGGTCACTTCCTGCTGTGTTCTCTTTTTGGCTGAGCTTCTTGTGTACGTTCAGTATTGTTCTACATACGAAGGGGTACTTCTTTCCGTAGTAGATGTTGATTTGGTCACTTTGCATCATTTCTTCCTGTTGGTGTTAGTTCATGCAGGGGTAGCCTCCCGGTTTTTTTTACAGGCCAGAAGGGCAGTGGCGGCTCTTGCACCTAACGGGGAGCTACGCATTTATCGCGCTGTGCGGGAGTGGCGTACCGCTGCTGTGTTGATGGCAGAGTTGCGCTCTCTTCCTTTTACTTTGACTTTTTATGAAGATGCGCCAGAAATGTGGATCCCTAGACAGTCATCACCGTTGTGTGCGGCGGATTTCTTCGAAGGATTTTTTTTATTTTAATGTAACTTGTGTGGGGCAAATTTGCACGCACGGGGAGGTGAATGCATATACTGCTGTTCACAACGTATAGGGGGTACGTGCGTGATGTAGATACGCGTACAACGTTTCTGCGAATACTCGGGTGGTACTTTGTGGGTATATGTTTTTACTTGTGGATCGTTTCCACTTTCAGGATGGCTGAGTTCGGGAACCTCGTGACGTTCGAAGAGGTCACTTCCGCAGTTGAGCTCTACCGGGCGAGGTCACGTTGACGATTTTGCGGACGCCCCGGTGATTTGCAATGACGCAGTATAATCCTAGCGGGGGTAGCCACACTTTCCTGTCATACTACCATTTCCCTCTCCAGGCTGTTGCTCTCCTGCCGTTTTTTGTTTGTTATTTTTTTTCAAGGGTATCGCGGGAAAAAAATAAGGAAACGAAGCGATGGCTCATGAGAACGTTTGCGAAATTTCCGTTATGCTATGAACACGTCATTCATAAACCATCTTGTGTATTTATCATGTAAAAAAAAAAAAATACTTGCAGCGACGACGGTTGCTTTTGCTTATTTCGCGGTGGCCGCAATTTTTTTTTTTTTTTTTTTTTTTGTGCCGCTTTTTTTATATTGAAAATGTCGCGTGTTGTGGAAGCTCACCTGGAGGCTCTCATTTTTTCATTTGTTACGACTGCAGGAGAATCTTCACAACGTGCATATGAGTATGAAGAAGAAAAAAAAAAACGTGCACACGTAGAATCGTCCCAATGAGCACAAATAAATATATACATGTACATACGCGTGCATTAGCGAATGATTATAAAATGGTAAAAACAAATTATGATTCATTTATCATTGCATCCCGTTCGGTTTATACTATGTTTATGCGCGTGGTGATAACCACGGAGCAATTTTTATTTAAAAAAAAAAAAAACCAGCAATCTTCCCCCACGAATAAAGGAAACGCACCTGTATATTTGCAGCCTTTCTAAACATGTTGCTAAGTGCGACACAGGCACTTTTTAAAGGGCAGTTTCCCCATTTCCTTGTTTTTTCCACAGTTTAATGTAGAAGCGCATTGTATGCACTCGCACTGGAACACGTACGTAAAGAAAATGAAGGACATGAGGATACCCGCATAAAATTGTGCGCTGCTAAAAAGGGAATGATCAATGTTTTGAACAGAAAAAAATGTGGCGCAGCCGTCTACCTATATTTTATTCTCAAAGCGCAGATAGCCATTTTTCTAGCCAATGCCTAACACCGCTGCGTTTATGCCTAAATACACAAAAAAAAAAAAAAAAAAGAAAGAAAAAAAAAAGCAGTGTTTTCTTAAAAAAGGATTAAATAAATTAACCTGTATTAATTTTCTTTTTTTTTTTTTTTTTTGCGTAATTGCTCGCTGGCCGAATAGTTGTTCATTTTTGTTTGTCTTTGCAAACTTTTGCAAAAAAAAAAAAAAAAAATTCTGCGTTCAGGTGAAAAGCAGCACATTCCCCGCATGATTGGTGTAAGCACAATTTGGCCTTGTTCCGTTCAGGTTTTTTTTTTTTTCAATTTTTCATCATTGCAACAAAGTGTCCGGTCTTTCCGCCAAAGCACAGGTGTATATATGTTCAGCTATGTACAGGCACTAACGCCTGCGTAGCGATGTATCCTATGTTCCTATGTCGGAGCTCCAAAGAAAAGAAAATGAATACAACCCATTTTGCATTACCCTTTTAAAAAAAAAAAAGAAAAAAAATTGACCCACCAGTCATAGGAAAAGCTGCACGTCACACAAAAGGTGTTTACATTTTGTGGGACGAGAGAGAACGTGCACATTTGATGATTGCCAAATAAGGCACATTGATCCTCTATCCTTCCAAGGAGAGTAACAAAATAGGGTTATCTCCTTGTGTGGGAATACAAAGGGACAGAATATATGTGCATGCGGTATGGGCATATTTATAGGGGCATGTAGAAATGCCTATATATCAGCCAAGTGTGCCCCCCAAGAATTTAAGTCTACGGGTGTATTATAGAGTGTGTGTAGTGGGACACCTGGCAGAGAGAAAATTAAAAAAAAGGAAAAGAGAGAGAGGCGAACGTAAAGTGCGTATTATGCACACGCACGTGCATACACACGTACACGTACGTGTACACGTACATATATCCACTCAGGCGCGTGTACGGGCGGACGCACGAGGAATGCATTGACAAAATTACTTTCCTCGTTGGGCACATGGCCATTTATAATGCGAGATGGTGTGGTTCACTCCGCAGGAATGGTTAAGAAAAAAAAAAGAAAGAGATAAAACGATGTTTGCTTTTCAGCCCATATAACATGGTCCCCCCCCTTCCCCGTGCCTGGTTACTTTCCATTTGCACGTATCTTTCCCGTAATATATGGGCAGAAAATTATTTCGCTCATTTTCAAGTTTGCCAAAAAAAAATACAGGAGCGCGCAGGGCAGGACGCGGGTGGACAATTGAGAAAAGAAAAAAAGGGGAAAATTCAAAGTCACAAAATGAACACATAGCAAGGTGGTGACCGTGGGGGGATTCCAAATAGATACGCGAAGGAAATAACTCGACTATTCAAAAACATTTTGGGGAATGCAAAAAAAAAAAAAAAAAACAAAAAAATGTGATGATCGAAAACGCATTTTTCCAAGTGATAATATAGTACGGTGTACTCTTTTTTTTTTTTTTTTTTTTTGTTACAAAAAATTTCCAACATTTATCCGCGTTTTTTGAGCAGTTTTTACTGTTTCGGGACAAGAAGAATTGAACCATTGTCCTTTTCTATTTGGATCATATATTTGGATACTCTTTTTTTATATTTTTTTATATTTTTTTATATTTTTTATTTTTTATTGTGCATGCCATCATTTTGTTATGTAAGCTGTGATGTGCCGCAGGCATCGCACAAACATACACAATGTTTTTGCTTCACCTCGTTCATTTATTACACACCCTTTGTTTGCTTTAAATATTATCATGGGCAGGGGGTGGGAATAAAACGAAGTGTTTGCATATGCAGTACCCATTTGTTTGTGAACATTGGAAGAAGAATTTTTTTTTTTGTTTTTCTTTTTCATCGTGTTGGTGGAAAGGGCAGAGCAGACTGTGGCACGCATCTGTAGAGGGACAAGTATCCACGTAACTGTACTCAGCAAAAAGAAGTAATAAGCAGTAATTAGGAGTAGCAGGGAACGACACGTAGGAACGCGCTTAACTGCCGGTGGAGGCTAACGAACACGAGCCCGTGCACTCCCCCCTCCCCCTCCCTTGTGTGGAAGCAATGAATGAGCTCTACCCGGGGGTGTCGAGGAAACTGTTTTGGAACTCTGATAAATTATTTTACGATAATATAAGGAACCTAGATGAAAGACTAAACGTGAATGATAATTTTAATGAAAATAAATATGAACAGCTGTATCGTGAAAAGTACGCCAGGAATAAAAGGAGGTTTAAAACAGAGCCACCTAAAAATATTTGTGAGGAAGGAAATTCTAAATTTTACCCGTCTTTTTTTAACAGTATATTTAAAAGCTTATCAAGGAATGTGGTATCGAGTGAGGAAGATAAACAAGGGGAGGAAGACGCGAAGGACAAAAAAAAGACTTCTTCGCGACATTCAAACCATTCGGGGGATGTTACTCTTCCCGATTTGGACAAAGGCGACAGTCCACGTGTTAGCCCACAGAGTACAAACAACGTCGCGCATGTGAAGAGTGATGTGGATGAAAGTTTTTTGGTTAAGAATACTGGTGAGGGTAAACCAGGGGAGCCCGCTGGAGGGGGGCGAAGAAGGTATACTTATGGAAGCAAGAGAGGGGTGGCTAGCTCGGAGGAGGAGGAAGAGGAGGAGTTGCAAACGGAAGGAGAATCCGGAGAGGTGAAAAGGGCAGAAGCGAGCAGTAGCCCATATCGAAGTGGTGAATGGCGAAGCGGTGAATATCGCACTGGGGGTGTGCCCAGGGAAGGTGTCAAGCGGATGGAGCAAAACCGGGGCGCGCAGAAAACGGCCAGCAGCGCGAGACTTGTAAACAGTGATGTCATTTCAGACGTCTTCCTAAAGAAGAATGTAAAGAGCCTAGTGGTTCATGACACGGGCGGTATAGACATAGAACTTATTGAAAATGAAAACCCAGAGTTTCTATACCATACTTACACCGGGAACAGAATATCAAATATGTATTATGCGTATGACGATTCTATAAAGAGTAAGGAATATTGTGATGATAAGAAGATAAATAGGTTTAATTCAACTTTTTCTCGAAGGGAAAATGGAACTATGAGGGAGTCTACATCGAGAGAAGGTTGTTTTGTGAGGGAATTGATCACCACAGGTGAGGTTAGCCCAAGAGCGTCTTCAGTGAAGGAATCATCTGCGTACAATGGCAGAAGAGAAAACAAACAAAACACATCACATAATAAATCGGAGTTGTCTACGGACAGCAATAACAGTAAGCGCTGTGATGAGCAGAGCTATACTAAGAAAAGTGAGATGGAAGAAAAGGTCTCCAGTTGGTCCAATGAGGTGTATCATTATGACAGTTGCAACACGTATGAAGGAAACAGAAACAAAGGCACTTCCAACTGGTCTGGGGAGCGCAATAAAGTGTTCGCCTCCTACTCTTCTGTGTCTAGTATATCTGTAAATACGTTAGAGAAGGACAAGGGTAAGAAGTACCACTATATTGGGGAAACTATGAATAACGTTCGAAATGGATGGGGCATGTTAATTTATAATGACCGAGTCATATTTGAAGGGGAATACAAAATGAATAATGCCATTGGGTATTTTATTAAGTATAATGAATATTCCACAGAGATTGGATTCAGGAGTCCTCTGAGTATTAAGTCCGTTGTCATCATGAGTGATAGCGATAATTTCATTATACAAAACAAATGTGAGAATCTTGAATCTGTGAAGAGTGACGAAATGGGAGCTAGCCAAAATGGTACTCCAAAATTGGAAGGTAATGACAGCCTGGAGGTAGCAATTAAGGGAAAGGAGGGGGGATTATTGAATTGTGAAGGGAATGTAGGAGCATTTTGTGAGACTAGAAGCTATATGGAGAAGTCAGAAATAAATTTGTCTTGTCCACAAAAATTTCCAACGATCAGTAATTACATGCGTTTATCTGATTATAGAAGAACCCCTGGGGTTTTTACGACACCTAACAGTAATAAATTGTACAAGGAAAATGTACTCATGAATAATCTCCTGAACAGTATAAAGGATACTGAGTGCTCTACAAAGAAAAAGGAGGAAGTAGGAGGGAAGGCCAAAAATTTAACTGTGGTGTCTAGCTACATTAGAAGGAATAGTAAACATAGGACAACCCCTGCGCGATCTATCAATTATCTGAAGCCACCCATGATGCACTTGATAAAAAATAATATTATTTTAAATAAGAATTCGTTTTTGAAGAACGATAAATCGGCATCGTCCAGGAAGAGGAAGGAACAAAAAACCACCATGCATTGCTCCACCCCAATGAGCATCATCGTGACGTCGTTCGATACGGACGATGAGTCGGGCTCGTCTGAAAATGACGCACATGGGGGGAATGATACACCTGGGAAGAATGAAGAGAAGGAAACCTGCTCAGCGGAAAACGGAACTACACTGAGCGGCGCTCAGCCAGTCACTGTCTTATCGGAGCGCGATGCGGCACTGGAGCACGGGAAGCAGTTTGGCAGAGGCGACTTGAAAAAAAATGGACTCACACTTTTGAACCTAGAGAACAACAATCATGTTAAGGGAATACATTTGGGTAATGAAGACGACGAGACGAATCATTTCTCAAACAATGACGAGAAGGCGGAGGGGGGATATGCTGTACATTCGGGAGTGGTCAGTACAGATTATCAGGAGGAAAACGTGGAGGGATTTTTCAAGGGAAAGAAAAGGCGTACGAAGAATCGAGCCTCTTTTACTAACGCAGAGGGGAGCGTAGCGGGGAGCGCAGCGATTGAAGGAAGCGTGGGCGTTTACACGGAGGATACGAATAAGGGCACGGTCGGGAAGACGTACAAACATGTGGACAGAGCTGACGTGGCTATGAGGGGGGAGGAGGAAGCCGAGCGGCGTGCACACTTCGGGATGGAAGCGTCGGACGAGGCGGAAACGGAGGAGCACGCTGAAGGAGAGGGGAACGGCCAGAACAAGCTGAACATTGTTATCACCGACCAGTACAGAAATTTATTATGCGATAATATTAACAACGACAATTTTGTGATAAAGAATAACGAGATTAAGACGTTTGAGGAGTTCATGGAGAGCCAGGGAGAGTATAAAGCGGGTGGGAGGGATGAGTGGCGAGAGGCTATGCGTGATCCAAGCGCGGGAGCAGACTACCAAGGTGGAGGTGATGGGTCCAGTTTGAAAACTACGATTAGGGGAGACCTCTCCGCCAAATGTAAAACAGAGCAAAATGAACAGGATGAGAAAAAGGAAAAGTTGCATTTTGGCCACCCCGATAAGGCATACATAAGAAGGCGTCTGCGAGGAGCGACCTTCCCAGAAACGCATGACGATAGACAGAAGAATTGTTTCCTCTTCATAGACGATTATTTAACTTCCAACGATGACAAATTTAATTTAATAAACGAAGATGTGAAATTGAGAGCATCAGATTATAATAAGTGGTCTGTAAATATGCTATACAATTTTTTAAAAATGATAGGACTAAAAAAGGAAGCTTATCTGTTCAAGATCCACAAGATAAGAGGGTACCACATTTTGAAGTTGACAGACAAGGAGTTAAAAAGATTGAACATAAATAATTCTTATGTTCGAAAATTTGTCTTGTCTGTTTTTCGTTTTTTAGTTAATTCTATGGACAGTGCGGATCCTTTATCTTTAAATTTTAACACGAATAGAAAATTTTCATTTAATAAAATACGCACGATATGCAATAGTGACATTATTATACTTAACAAAGTTGGTGGTGGGAGTTACGCACAGGTGTTCAGGGCTAAGTATAAGGGAAAGTACGTTGCGTGTAAATTGTTTTTGTATAATCCAAAGGACATGAGTGAAGAGAGCTATTGCGAGAGTTACATATCAACCCCTAGATCGAGTCACCAATATATTTTCCCTAAAATAGCCCCCAACTTAACCGTGTTCGATGAGAATCACTTTGGTGATAAGGGAATATTACCGTCATACTCGGGGCAAAGTGATACGGCAGAGGGGGCAAATCAGTGTGGTGGTAGCAACATGGCAGGTATGCAGTCTGCGCAACGGGCGAGATGTGATAGTGGAGGAGGATCAACAGAAGGGGAAGAGTTACACAAAGACGATTCTCTTTATGCCCTCTCTGGGAAGAAGAAAGGAAATGAAGGAGAAGGGAAAAATGTTAATAGCACCTCTTACACACTACAGAGAAATAAGAAAATAAAAAAAATGGCCAACTTGGAAATTTTCAGATATTTCCCAACCCCAGTGAAGTACCGGAATTACGAGGCGAAAATTTTGTACTCTTTACAAGGGTGTAATCATGTGATAAAATTGCTTGGAGTTTGTAGTTTACGGGAGGGGGAAGAATCTCTCATCTTAGAGTATTGTGCAGGGGGAAGCCTCGAGAAATACATTTACATGGACGAGAAGAAGAAGAACGGCGCATATAAGCGTCATTTGTCGAGACCTAAAATAGTAAAAATATTTCAGCAAGTGGCAGAAGGAATGCACAATGTACACTCCAAACATTTTTTCCACAGGGATTTAAAACTTTCAAATATTCTGCTGGATGCTAATCAGGATGCAGTCATTTCCGACTTTGGATTGTCGACTCATTTTTCTTTAAATGATAGCCCCACTGCTTATGCCATGTATGGGAATGTATTTTATGCGGCCCCCGAGGTTTTAAAAGGGGAGGGTTTTTTTAAAGAATCTGATGTGTGGTCCTTTGGAGTTAGTTTATGGGAAGCCTTGACAAGAAAAATTGCTTACGATGGGATGTCTGCTTCAGAGAGTTTTTGTAAAATTTCAGCTGGGGAGTTGGTCCTTCCCATTCCTAGGGACCTTCCCTTGGAGTTGTCTGAGTTGCTGAGGAGCATGCTGGAGTACGACTTCACCAAGCGGCCCCTGTTCGACGTCATAGCGAGACGGCTGGAGCGCATTCGGCTGGATGCCCACGAGAAGCTGCACGTGGACATCCAATCCTTCTTTTATGGGTAGCGGGGGGTGTAGCGGCGAAGTAGAAGCGGTAGCGTGGCAACGCTTCTTACCGCGTGCTCCCACACCCCGTCACTGAAGCGCTTCACATGGGCGCACTAATTAAAACACCCAATGCGCGTGTCTTCACAGACGCGCCTCCTTTTTCTTCCTTTTTCCGTTTCCTCCCTTTTTTGTGCCCCCTATTCGTTGTGTTTCCCTTTTTTATGTCCATTTGTAACAGTGCCCCCACTCCCCGAGCTGGAAGTATACGAGGGCGTACATTTTGTTTGTTCCTAAAAATTGGGAGCCTAATTTTTTTTTGGCCCCAAGAGGAAAAAAAAATGCAGCATTTTTATTTGCTTAAACTTCATTTGTTACAACTAAATTAGCACATTAATTTTTTTTTTTTTTTTTTTTCCCCTCTCCATGTGAGCAAGTTGTCAACCTGTGTGCAGCATGAATATGTAATGATATGAGAGTCTGCTGATCGGTGAGCGTTCCGATAGTCCAACCGGTCAGTCCGTGTCTCCGTCCCATGGTCATTATGGCACACAGCTGCGACGTTATTATTTCTGTATTAGCCTCCAAACGTCGTCGTTTACTGCGTTTGTTTTGCCCTCTTCGGTGCACAACCTTAGGTGTAAAAAAAAAAAAGAAAAGGGAGCCATTTTCCCCCCACTGAGTGGAGCATGCTCGGTTGCATCTGCCTAATGACACACATGATGGGTCACCTTTTCGCGCATCTCCATTAAAATGTACTTCAATGACGAAAGCGCAATTGCAGATGAGAATGGATTTATTAAGCGGTGTATACTTCGACTGATCCCATTTTTTTTTTTTTTTATAAGCGCTCGGGTAGGTTTACCTCCCCGTTGACGCCTCGGAGGGGGAAAGATGCTAACCTGATGAGCTGCTATCTCGGCTCTGCACGTGGAACAAGATGGTTGTGCTTAAGGAAGAGGATGCCATTCACTTTTTAAATATCGCATTGGAGGAGGTAAGTCACGTCAAAGCGGGGGGAGGAGAGAGCATTCTGGGCGCGATGTTTACGCGTGCTTGGAATGTGTTAGTGATGCATTCTCGATGCGTCCAGAGTACCACCACGCAGACACGTAGACGTTTTTTTTTTCCCCCCCCGTTTGTGCTGCTTCCCAAGGCGGAAAAGAGCCTGCACGTGGAGCTGAAGGAAATGCCCATATTCTGTCTTCTGATAAACGAAAAAAAAGAAATTGTGTCGAGCTCCTACAACCACACAAACGAATCGAAGAATGGAAGCAGACACTGTGAGCTCATAACCATAGACAAGTACCTTTATGGGGAGGATTACGAGGGTATGAAGAATAGGAACATAATTAAATGCTTTAACAATTGTGAAAACGGAGTGGAGAAATCTCTCGCCAAATATTTTTCCCATTTGGATTTGTGCAAGAGGGATAATTTAGCTAACCCTTCTTCTGGGGTAGAAGACGATTTGCTGCTTAGAGAACGACCCGCAGGAACTAGGACTGACCAATTAAGTGAAGAGAAAAAAAACGAAATAAAACACAAGATGGAGAACCTTCGAAAATGCTGCATCGTGGTGACTTGTGAGCCGTGCATCATGTGTGTCTATGCGTTGAAGCTTATGGGTAATGCGGAAGGGAGATTGAGGCAGGCGCATCATTTTTTTTGTGCACTCATTTAGGGGGTAGGCGTACTGTTTAGACATGGCGTTTCTTTTTCAAGTCGTCTCTCCCACGTAGCGTTGCCCCTCCCTCTACACGTTTTATCACTTGGCTTATCCTCACCGTTTTCTTTTCTTTCCCTTTGTTCATATGCGAACATGCCAGGCATAAAGAACATTTACTTTTGTTGCCTCAACGAGCGCTTCGGAGGATGCGGTTCAGTCCTGTCCTTGCACAAAACGTAACAAAAAAGAAAAAAGCGAGGGAAAGGCGAGAACGATAAAGGCAGCTGCAGATCATGGAATGTTTGTTGCCTAACTGTAACTACCCTCCTTTTTTATGGCGCTCACTTTTGCAGGTACCAAGACTTAAATGTGAATTATATAAAGAGCGGAGGCTGCACGGAGAGGAGCATTTCCCTTATGCAGTCCTTTTACAAGGCTGGAAACCCCTCAGGTATTTTTCACATTTCATTTTTTGTTTACATTCGCTTTTGAACGTATTTATATCTGCAGTATGAGTGATGAATAAAGAGGTGTATGTGGCCCCATCGCATTGGTGGCTTCTCTCCTCTGTGTGGAGTGGTAATTTCGAAAGTGTGCCCCATACTGTGCATGTTTCTTTTTTTTTTGTTAACTTCGGGCAGCTCCCGAAGATAAAAGAAAAAGGGCGATCACGTGATGTGTCTTACGCTGGTTAAAAGTTGGCGAGCCATTGTTCCTTCCTTGCATCCCACTTACAGGCATGCATTTTTTTTTTTTTTTTTTTTTTTTTTCCAATGAGCCCAATTCTACCACATCGTTATGTGTGTACAT
>NW_012192633.1:48293-60772 GCF_000956335.1 Plasmodium fragile | reverse complement strand
TTTATAAGCGCTCGGGTAGGTTTACCTCCCCGTTGACGCCTCGGAGGGGGAAAGATGCTAACCTGATGAGCTGCTATCTCGGCTCTGCACGTGGAACAAGATGGTTGTGCTTAAGGAAGAGGATGCCATTCACTTTTTAAATATCGCATTGGAGGAGGTAAGTCACGTCAAAGCGGGGGGAGGAGAGAGCATTCTGGGCGCGATGTTTACGCGTGCTTGGAATGTGTTAGTGATGCATTCTCGATGCGTCCAGAGTACCACCACGCAGACACGTAGACGTTTTTTTTTTCCCCCCCCGTTTGTGCTGCTTCCCAAGGCGGAAAAGAGCCTGCACGTGGAGCTGAAGGAAATGCCCATATTCTGTCTTCTGATAAACGAAAAAAAAGAAATTGTGTCGAGCTCCTACAACCACACAAACGAATCGAAGAATGGAAGCAGACACTGTGAGCTCATAACCATAGACAAGTACCTTTATGGGGAGGATTACGAGGGTATGAAGAATAGGAACATAATTAAATGCTTTAACAATTGTGAAAACGGAGTGGAGAAATCTCTCGCCAAATATTTTTCCCATTTGGATTTGTGCAAGAGGGATAATTTAGCTAACCCTTCTTCTGGGGTAGAAGACGATTTGCTGCTTAGAGAACGACCCGCAGGAACTAGGACTGACCAATTAAGTGAAGAGAAAAAAAACGAAATAAAACACAAGATGGAGAACCTTCGAAAATGCTGCATCGTGGTGACTTGTGAGCCGTGCATCATGTGTGTCTATGCGTTGAAGCTTATGGGTAATGCGGAAGGGAGATTGAGGCAGGCGCATCATTTTTTTTGTGCACTCATTTAGGGGGTAGGCGTACTGTTTAGACATGGCGTTTCTTTTTCAAGTCGTCTCTCCCACGTAGCGTTGCCCCTCCCTCTACACGTTTTATCACTTGGCTTATCCTCACCGTTTTCTTTTCTTTCCCTTTGTTCATATGCGAACATGCCAGGCATAAAGAACATTTACTTTTGTTGCCTCAACGAGCGCTTCGGAGGATGCGGTTCAGTCCTGTCCTTGCACAAAACGTAACAAAAAAGAAAAAAGCGAGGGAAAGGCGAGAACGATAAAGGCAGCTGCAGATCATGGAATGTTTGTTGCCTAACTGTAACTACCCTCCTTTTTTATGGCGCTCACTTTTGCAGGTACCAAGACTTAAATGTGAATTATATAAAGAGCGGAGGCTGCACGGAGAGGAGCATTTCCCTTATGCAGTCCTTTTACAAGGCTGGAAACCCCTCAGGTATTTTTCACATTTCATTTTTTGTTTACATTCGCTTTTGAACGTATTTATATCTGCAGTATGAGTGATGAATAAAGAGGTGTATGTGGCCCCATCGCATTGGTGGCTTCTCTCCTCTGTGTGGAGTGGTAATTTCGAAAGTGTGCCCCATACTGTGCATGTTTCTTTTTTTTTTGTTAACTTCGGGCAGCTCCCGAAGATAAAAGAAAAAGGGCGATCACGTGATGTGTCTTACGCTGGTTAAAAGTTGGCGAGCCATTGTTCCTTCCTTGCATCCCACTTACAGGCATGCATTTTTTTTTTTTTTTTTTTTTTGTCCAATGAGCCCAATTCTACCACATCGTTATGTGTGTACATATGTATATATAACTAGCTACGTCATTACATGTTTGCATATTTCCTTTTCCATACGTGTTTTTTTCCTTGTGGGGCGTTTCTCCCCATTGCTTCATTTAGCAGAAAAAAAAAATTAACAAGTGAAAGACAATCCCCGATGCACACGTGCAGGGTTTGGTGGTGGAGTTTTCTTTTTTTAGTGAAAAGCGAACTTGCGTGGTTAATTGTTTGCGTGAGGTACAAATTTGGACGGCGGTGTTGAGATGTAGCAGATGTTCTTACCAGAGAAAACTACAACCATACCGCTGAAAAGAACACCCCTTCTATAACATTTGAAAAGATAAAAAAAAATCACTTTGCATGATGCGCATTAATCTGCACATGCGTCTGCACGAGGGGTGTGCGGAGTATTTTGCCCGTTCTAGAGGTTCTCCTGGATGTGCTGGTTTATTCCAGTTATTATTGCCCTGAAGGGGTGAAAGGGGGGGGGGGGAGGAGTATAAATGGATGGCGGCCAGATAAACGGTGCATTCGGGATGGCTAGCTACGTAAAATGCACTCCGCCGCGTGGCCACCACCCCTACGTCGGAGGGAACAAAAAAGGCTACTTACATCCCCTTGTTGTAGGCCGAAGACATGATATTCATGGATTTGCGCTCCTTCTGCTCCGAGATAATATTCAAAAACAGGTGGCGGTCCCCATAGAGCAAATCGAAAAAGGTATCAATATATTCCGTGAGATCATACTTTTTGGTGAGGAACCAATGGCTCAGGTGTATGCCTTTCTGTTGCATGTACTTTCTTATGCATTGGTTGTCCCGCTTCATCAAGTGTATGTCGTTGTCGCTAAAAAGGTAGCTTGAAAATCCCTTCTCTACAACAACAAGGATCCACATTTTAATAAACAGTTCGATGAAGACTGTGAGAATGCTTTTGCGAAATGATTCTGGAATTTGAAGAATAAATTTTTCTACTGTGTTAGGGAACATATCCACGATGGACTGTACATTGTTTGTGTCAAATGGGTGTTCATAAAGATTAAAAAAAATTTCTCGCTGGAATTCATAACATACAATGCGGAATGATAACACTTTGAAAATGTAGTAGATTGTATTTTTTAATGTGTCTCTTATATTACTTATGGATGTGTTGAGTATGTCTAGAATGGTTTTGGTGTACATATTTTTTTTTAACATAGGAAGTGTTATATTGAAGGTGAGGTAATTGTTAAATATATGACTTAGTTTGTCTAGGTTTTGTGTCCTCGTAGCTATATAGTCGAGGATATATTTTTCAAATTTGTTTCTAATGAGGGCTACTTGCTCTTGGAAGAAGAACAGATTCCACGTGATGACCACGGAGCTCGACATATCGGAGTTGTTAAAGAGGTGGTTAATTTCGTCTATTATGTTTACAAGATCATCACTCATGTAGGCTCCTGGTTTTTTTTCCTCTCGGGGTGGTTCGCAATTTGCTTGATTGGATGGACTCAACTGGTGGGTGCCACTTAGCCCTGCTTCTTCTTCTACCGCTGCATCGGCAGGCTCCCCTTTTGCTTCCTTCGATGGACTGCTGCTCTGAAAAGGGGAGACCTTCACAGATAAGTCATTAATATCTTCAAGAAATTCTCCTACTTTATTTTTTATCGCATTAACATCTATGTCGTCGTAGTCAAACAATTTATAAAGGACATTTTTTTTCCATTTGTTTTTTCTATGTTTAATACGTTCTGTAACTTCATTCATATCGTTGTATTCGTTTTGAATATTTTCATTATACAAGACGAAATCATCTTGTTCTTCTTCCTCTTCATGATCCAGGATGTCTAACTGATTGTGTTTAAAAATACTTCCTCCTGGTTCATCTTCTGCTTTACTTCCTTCTTTTTTATTTCTCCTTTTTATTATATTGCTGCTAGAGAATTTATCCCACTGAATTTTTTGCTGCTCCGTCAGGTTGAGCAACTCCTGGAAGTACTTATCTGCATATTGATTCATGAGGGATATAATAAACGAGGTGTATTTTTTTTTATAATTTTCACAATAATCATTTATAAAGGTATTTAGAAATTGCACAAAGGGTGTGATGATCCATTCCACTGGGCACTTGTATTCAAAGAGTACATCCAAAATTCTCCATATGATGGAAAAAATATCTACTGATGTAGCGTTGTACATAATGTCTGGGCTATTCAGAGGTATTAATTCTTCATTTTTTAAACATACGGATAGCAAATTTTTGTTATGCTCTAACTTTTGGTCCATAATTTGAATAAATAGTTTTTCTAACTTAAACATGAGCTTCACCATGCAGGGGTCGCTTGCGTTTGAGATGATGAGCGAGAGGTTGATGAAGCGGTTGTGCGCGTCCTCCCTCAGCGTCTGCTCGTCCTTCTCGTCCCGTGTCTTCTTTTGCTGCCGCGTTTGCCCCTCCACGCAGCTCCCCCTCATGGAGTTCCTCGTTTCGTAGTACTGCGCAATTTTGTTCTGCATTTTCCTACGCGGGGATCTGGCACGGTTTGCCTCTTCCGCGACGGGAGTAGCATCGCCACTTGGGCTGTCCCCCATGGGTAGATTGTCCGACACGGTGGGAGTTGTCCCCGTGGACGGTCTCTTCACCCCCTGGGAGACGCGATCTGCAAGGGGCTTCTCATTCACCAGGCACTGGTACTTCTCGTACATGTTGGTTTGTAACACGATTTCCTTAATTACCAAATTGAAATTGTACAAGGACACGATGATGGATAGAGCCTGACTAAATAGAACGTCCTTATGGTTCTTATTTATTCGTATGAACTTTGTAACCTCGTAGTACAGCGTTCTGTTTGTTGAAAATAGGACCATGAGCGGGTGGTCCTCGGGCGAGAGATACTGTTTCCATATGTTCGAAAAGAATATAATTTCCGCGACGACTTCGTTGATGTACTTGTTGATTATGTCTACGTAGTGTTTGGTCAGGGGGGCGATAAAATTTAGGGGGAGATCAGCATCACTGCCGGGATGATCATCGCTTCCACTTTCGCTTCTACTCGCGCCGTCTTCCTCTTCCTTGTCTTGGTCTACTTCTTGTTCCTTCTCTTCTTCTGGGGAGTGCCTCTCCGCGGGAGGAAGTGCACCAGCCGCCACCCCCCCACTCGTTTGATGCAACTCTGGGCCACTTTGCGAGTGACCATTTTCGCCTTTTTGTAGCAACTCGCTCGCTTCTATATCCTCCTTGACACTACACACAATATTGAAGAAAATATTTTTGACCGTGTTGAAGATGAAAAATTTGAAGAAGCTGGAAAGTTGGTGCTCGGAGCTTATTATGCCATGCGTGAGATGAGTGTGTTTTGTTCTGTTCCCTTTTATCACCTCGTCGGGGGTAAAAATGTGACAACTGCCATGGCTTCTCCTACTACAATGCAAATCTTTATCGTTCAAGTCCTCCACAAGAACGTTGCAAAAACGGTCAAAGAGAGTTTTACCGCACTGTTGATTTGGTCTGCGACGGGAATGGTGCATACGGTTAGTGTGTACCCCGTGACGATATTTGAGCCGATTTGATTTTTCCTCAAAACTATTATCATTAATGGTGAAGAATTTCTGCAGCATCACAAATACGTCTAACACATATGGAAGAGAATACATGTCAATATACTTTCTGTAATTGCAAAGAAGGAGAATGAAGTGGTCCCTAAAGTCACAACTGATCATTCTCATCAGAAGGATGTCCGTCATTACTTTTTCAACTCTAGAAAGATTTATGAGGGAGAAATTAGCATGTGTCTTTTTGTGGGTTCTATATCTTATAACGAGAGTATTATTGGTAGAAGCGTCGAACTTGTGGCCCTTTTCAACCTCTGCGTTGGTTCTCATCAGACTGTTTTGTTTGTCATGCACGGCGGTTGTGGAGGTCTTCCTGGTGTTGTCTGCATTTGGGTGATCACCTGTACCTTCTGCCTGAAGCGAATCCTCTCTTTTGCATTCCCCCTCCTCGGCTGCGTCAAAACGGACTTGCTTAGTAGTTTCTTCCCCCCCGCGTGATGCGTCCAAACGGACATGCTTCGTGGCTTCCTCCCCCCCGGCGTGCACCTTGACGCAACCATCATTCTTCACACACCACTCAAAACAAAAATGATCCTTCGAGTACAATTCGTCCTGTCCATATAGAGAGAAGACGTTAGGAATGTATGGGCTGATTAAATTTTCCACATGGTTATAATTGAAGTGGAGCAGAATATTGCAGTAGCGCTTCAGGTAGATCAATTCATTTTGGCGTTTCTTTTCCTCCTTTCTTTTCTGCAACAGATTTTCCGTGGAATTTGCATTTTCTAACGCGTGATGGTTGTTCGGAACGTTTGCACAGAAGGGGTGTTTTTTTTTAGAAAATTGGGCCCTTTGATTTGGTTCCTGTTTATCCTCGTGGCTGCAGGAATCATCCCCGTACAAAACCTCCATGGCTTCCTCCAGATCTGCATCTGCGTTTTTATGTAGCGTTTCCTTTTCTCCATTTCTCATATCCATTTCGTTAACAGTTCTGTAGGACAAAATGGATTCGAAATGCTTTACAAGAAAGCAAAATTGGCTAGCATTTTGTACGTTAATAATTTGGCTCTTCCTTGGAGCAGGGCTCATTGAAGGCAAGTAGTATTTCTCCATCTGATCCCATTTCGAATCATTCTCCTCATTAAGCGTTCCTGAGTGGGTCCTCAAGAAAAGTTTCACTTTTCCATTTTCTTCATTTGGACATACGGTTAAGACATTTTTGTCGAAAAAGGAATAGAACAAATGAATCCCCAGGTACAAGATGAAGGTAGATATGGGAATGGGTGTTGGTTCTACTCCGTCATTGAATCCCTTTGTCTTCCCCTTTAGTGCTAAATCGTTGCCTGCTTGCAGGTAATAAACTACCAGCATGATCCCCTGCATGAGGTACGGCATGTCTGCATACATATTGGTCTTTTCGCTGGTACCAATCACGCAGGAAATGTAATAATACAAGAAGAAGTGAAGGAGAGATCTGTCAATGAACCAGCTGGAACAGAGAATCGTTTCGACATTTAGTTTGTAAAATATTTTTCTTCTTATTTTTTCTTCTCTCGGTGTTAGTCGTGTTTCGTTGGCTGGGGTTGTGGTGTGAACGGAGCGAGTGCTGCGGATGGAACGACTTTGCCCCGTGGGAATCCACATGGATAACTCCTTCATGAAAATATTTTTATATAACTCATCGTGGTCTACATTTTGATCATCATACATGGGAGAGCACACACCCCCTGTGGGCTCTCCTTCAGATTCGTTTCTCGAATGCTTTCTCTGTAGTTTTTCCTGGTAGGGATAGACGTTACCCCTCACATAGTGGCATATGGCAATTTTCCTCACCTCATAATCGTAATACTCTATTTTGGTGAAATACTTAATCAGGTTGGCCAGTTTCCTTTTCTCATCGCAGACCCCGGTGTTCCACTTGTTCTCCTTCACAAGTGACTTGAGGAAATAAATTAAGCGAAAGGATTTAATCAAATTTTTTAGAAGGAGGTTGCACAGAAAGATGATTTGCTCGTCCCTTCGTAGGGATTTGAAGGTGATGAAGTTCGGGTTGTCATTTGTGTTTTCATCGGTGCTTTTCTCACCCGTTTCCCCCTCCTTCGGGTGCTGTGGGGTTAGCCCTTTTTTTGTCTCCCCATGGTGGTGAGCAACCCCCCTTTGGTGTAACACAAACCAGTGAAGCTGCTTTATCCTCTTTTGCACATTCCGCAGGTAAGAGACGAAGGGGTTGTCCCCTGACCCTCTACCCAGGTAGCTAAAATATTCCTCATCATTTTCGAATTGATCTAGTGCGTCTTTTAAGTAACAGTCGGAGTGCGAATCAAAAAATGGAACGAACTTCACAAATGTATAAAATTTACAATACACGGAAATGTGGAGAAGTTGCAGCTGTCTTCTGAGCCATGATGTGTAGATTCTACTTTCCTCGTTAGCGTGTGCCTCTCCTGTGGGGTCCGCTTTTTTTCTCTTGTTTTCTACATCTGTGTGAAATACATGATTGAAGTTCAGGCTGTCCATTATTCGAATAATTCTGAAGCGAACATCTAACACGTGGAAGGAGTAGGTATGGCCCCAATTTGTGTCGTGTGAAGGGATAGTAAGCAGGGTGATCAAATCGTTAGATTTAGAATTTAGTTGCAGCTTTATTCTGAAAATGCTTGCGATTCTTTTTACTAATAATAAATTTTGCAGCTTCACATTGTAAATGTGGTTTACGTATTTTAAATGATCATTCAGTGTGTTTCGTTTGTTTGTAGTTGGTGGGGTTGTATATTTTTTGTACCCTTCCTCCTTCGCCGCCTCTACATGCGTATCAGTTTGTTTTTTTCCACTTTGCATTATCTCCAGCATTGGGTAACACCGTTGGTAGAATTCATTATACACCTCCTTGTTCAGCTTGTCCTTCTTAGACATGTCGAAGAGGAAGTAACCATTGAGTTGTGTGGACAGGAAGTAATACACTAGGAGGAGCGATTCGTATGCTAGTAGCTGATATTCATATTCGCTCATTTGTTCCTCCTCATCAAATAGGGGCACCCTTGTTGAAGAGGAAGTTAAGGACCATTTTTCGAAGGTAGAAAAATGGTTAATACTTGGTGGTATTTTAAATGGGTAAAAGGGATGTCCCTCTTCGAAGAAATAACTTTGAAAAAAATGTTGATCATACCATTTTCGTTTTTCTTTACTCCTTCTACTCAGCATGGTCGATAAAATGTCTACTCTGTTGAATTGTAACATATACTTTTCGCATTCTTTTTGTCTGTTCGTTAGGAAGGAGAAAATGTCTTGATCTTTCTCCATTGGGGGTTGTTTAGCGATTAAACATGTTTCATCTTTTTTCTGACCCAGGTATGTGTTCACTTGTACTTCTCGCGTCTTTCTAGTCCCTCTCGCTTCTTGCTCAATAGGCGTAGTATCCTCCTCTGATTTGTAAGTACTTCTTTCTATTATCACTGGGATGTAGTACTGTTCGGGGAATTGACCATCCCTTGGAGACGGAGCTCGATCTGTTCCACGTTGCAAATGTTTCTGCTTCTTCCTTTCCGCTTCACCCCCAGGTGAGCTCTTCTCCGTGCAAATCAATTCCCCGCTCCGAAAATTCTGCTCGTTCGTTTTCCTCTTCTTGTCGGACGTGTGCTGCATATCAGCAGCCGGGGAATGACCCCGATGTGGCATTAGCCTAAATTGTTCCTCCTCAGTGAGTACGTCATTTTGGGGTATCTTCTGTTGCAAGTCTGCTATGTCCACATTTTTTCTTAGGACAAGACTTAACCACATTTGATAATCGATGAGGGAGTCGTAGGAACTAATTTCGCATGCCCCTTTGTGCAATACACTGTTCATGTGGATATGTTCCACTGCGAGAATTTTTATGAAACCCCTTAAGCTGGTATATATTTTTTCAATTCTGTGTTTTTCTCTTATTTCGAATTTTTCCAGGTTGATTCCTTTGAATGTTTTTTTTTGTCTTTTTTGTTCGTCCAGTTTGTGTGGAGAATTTTCCTCTTTTGAAAAATCTCCATTTTGGCTTTCCCTTCTCCCAGCACCTTTTCTCTCCTTGTCCTGGTACTTTTTCCATCTGCATTCATTATCCTGTATGTACTGTTCCAAGTCCTTGATGCTGCACCGCATGCTCCGTTTATTATGTCGGAGCTCTTTTATATTATCATACAAAATTTCGAAAATTTTTTTCTTCCCAATTTGAATAGCATTTATTCTTTCTTTAGATTTATTAATTAAATGCTTATTAGCGTTTTTTCCAAATTTGTCGAGGATTTCTTTAAAGGCTTGAATTTCTTTGTCCAGCTTGATATTAAGTTTGTCGAGCGCTGCAAAATGCTTTTTATACTTTGCGCTGTTAAGATACTCTTTTGCGAAATGCTCATTTTCCAAACACCTTTTCAAATCTATTTCTATTTGTCTGAGTGGAATTCCGTCTACAAGGATTTCTTGGTCATGGGTGTAGTCCTCCTTATGTAATCCGTCTCTCTTTCCGTCATGAATGATCATGCCCTTGTCATGGACACCTTGGTCATGTGGACCCGCACTGCCTGTTTGGCATTCCCATCTCTCTGCAGTAGAGAATTCATCCTCGTGCGATTGTCCACCTCGATTTCCATTCAGTGTAGTTGATCCCTCTTCCTCCTCATTATAAATGGAATTGATTTCTTGCACCCTTTCATCTTCTTCCTTTTCTAATTCCAGGACTATCTCGTTCTTTATCTTTTCACTGATGGACAAATTTTCTTCATACAAATTGTGCACAAGGGTAACGACGTTGACAAAGCAGTCGGCCAAGTAAACCCGATCCGATTCGCCCTCCTCCTTGTGTCTCTTTTTTATACTTGAAATGATAGCATTTCCATCAGAGTGAATTTTCTTAAGAGAGTCACTAAACGTTTTAAATGCTTCCCCCAGATTTTCGAACACGCTTTTTATCTCTGCACTTGTCTTTATTCCCTCGTAATCCTTCCTCTTCAGTACTCGCTCGATGTGCTCAATGTCCGATATGCACGAACTGTTCAGGTGCAGCATGGTTCCCTCAGGTACGTCAGCGTGGGTTGTACGTCAACATGGGTGGCGTATCGACACGGGTGAGCCGATTTGCTCGCACACCCCTGCGTGTGTACACCCCCGCTGCTAATCACCCGTGCTCACTAAACTGGGGAGTGAAAACAGGCTGATATAGAGTACCACAAAGTCGAAGTCATATAATTCGAACGGGAAATAAAACGAAGGTACACTTCTCCATTATGTTCAGCAAATGAATGTATATATACTAGTGTTACGGAAAAAAAAAAAAAAAAAAAAAAAATGCTCTTCACTTGGAATGTTCTGTAATCATCAGTGAGAGTAAACAAACAAAATTCTGCTGCCGTGCCAGGAAGCTTGTGCTTACTCAATGTGGAGAGTATTTCATCATTGTGCTTTCACCTAGATCATAACGAAAGTGCGCCCCTCGTGGAGGTTTTTCCTCGGCATGCGAAATGTAACTCGACTTGTATTTGCGCCTTTTTTGAAGAAAACGGGGAAAAAAAAAAAAAAAAAAAAATACACCAAACGGGTTGGTGGAAAAAAAAAAAATTAAATAAAAAATACAAAAATAAACGAACGTACAAACAAATAAGCAAACAAACAAATAAATAAACCAATGAATGAACAAATAAAGGGGTGAAACGATTTTGCGCTGTACAAAGTAGCCTTCCCAAGTAACAACCTTTTTCCACCTTCACACACGTGCATGTGAGGAGGGGCTTCCCCCTAAATGTGCGAAACTATGTGCCGAACTGGAAAGGAGCAAGAAAGAACTGTTTCAAATAAATCAGACCGTTGAAGGCGAATCCTTCATAACAGATAAGGCGTGACAACTCAGGTGTGGAAAAGACACACACCCAACCGTGTTGAACGTTTGGTGAAACCTGACCGAGTTGACGTTTTGTCTGGGTAGGTACAATGTACACACGTATCACTTTCGGCCGGTGGTCTCATAAAAAATGAATTCCTCTTTAAAGGGCATTGAAAACGAAAGCAATTTTTTCATCAAGTCATTCTTCGAGTCGTTGTCAAATTTTATTAAAAATGTTAAAATCGAAATAAAGGACGTGTTTGAATTGCTTAACTATCCTTGTGTGTATCAGAACTGCAAGAAAAAATTCAGCATCAGCGAAAATGAGGATTACAAAAGTACACTAGAAACAAATGTCATAAGCAAAATAGACAAAAAGAACATAGAAAATTTTCAACAGTACCAAAAGGAGTTGCAAAATATGTTGGAGAATATTAAGGGGTTTAATGACAAGTACAGAATGGACGTTCCTTTACTTTTTATCATCGAGAATTTAATAACCCTGCACTTGATTAATGAATACAAAATAAATAATATTGTGAAGAAGATTCAGGACCACAACATTGCTATGCCTGAGTTGAAGAGCGATTTGCCAAGTTACTTTGTTCAAACGTTAGAAGTGGAGGAAAGCGAAAATGATGGAGAACTGGGACGGAAGTTAAGCGAAACGAGTAACCTATCCATTAATAACAGTATTGTTAAGGATTTGCTGGAAACCTCACATGTTAGAATTAATTTGTCTAAATTGAGAGAACACAATGAAGAGAATTATTTCCACCCGGGGAGACCAGTGTACAGCTCCAGCTACAATTCCAAGTCAAATGACCCTTTGACATTCAAAAAGGAAGAGGAGGGAGCAGGTGTACACACTGTTGGGGAAGAAAACAGCCTTGCGCATGTGATGATGAAGGTCGATGAAAAGGGCCTCGCACAACATAGGGATGCAGAGGATCCCAGCAATATGTCTGTGCGGAAAAAGGAGGAGAAGAAAAGCATCATTGAAAATATCGGGTTGTCCGAGGAAACGCTCAAGCTGCTTAATTTACTACCCCAAAAGAGGAAGGCGGAGTGAACGGTGCGGGCTGTGCGGTGAGCCATGATCCACCAGCGGTCGAGTGTGCTCGGTGAGAGGTGAAACGTACAGAGAAAAGGCAAAAAATTGATGCGATTGGCAGAAAAGCACGTGTACAACTTTTCCAAACATGGAAAGGCAAAAAAAACAAAAACGCTCAATGTTTTCCCACCCGCGTGCACACAGGTGAAATGAGGAACTTCGCCACATTGTAATATGTTTAATACATACAAAAAAAAAAAAAAGAAAAAAAAAAAAAATCACAAAGAGTGGGGTTAATAGCTGATTTGATCACTCACCAGAGTGTTTATTAATCTGCGGATTTATTGACAAGCCAAGCCATATATAAAAAATGGCTATTTTTTTTTTTTTTTTTTTTTTTTTCCTTTTTTACCTGTCCTGTTCATACATTTGTATCT
>NW_012192633.1:15228-48193 GCF_000956335.1 Plasmodium fragile | reverse complement strand
GTTTATTAATCTGCGGATTTATTGACAAGCCAAGTGAATCACACCCCACGTGTTATTTTTTTTTTTTTTTTTTTTTTTCCCTTTTTTACCTGTCCTGTTCATACATTTGTATCTGCAATGCTTGACGCATAGCGATGAGTAAGCCGAATTTTCCTTTTTAAAGAACGAAAAATGAAGTTTTAACATTTTTGCAATTTGCTGACTGTAAGTTTTGTCAAAGGGGGGTTGTCGAGCAGCGCAAGGGAACGCATCTCATAAGACGGCATCCCGCCCAAAGCCATTCATCCAACAGAAGCTATCCCAACCGAAATTATCCCACCGGAAGGCACAATGCATTTCGACTTCACCCTGCAGACTTGCTGCGAACGAAACCAAAACATTACCTTCGTGAGCATCTCTGTGTGTGTGTTGATAAACGCTCTGTTATGGAAGTGCAAAATTTTGGAACCCTTCAAACTGCTGACCGTTTTTTTGCACGAGTTTTCGCATGCGTCGGCCTGTTGGTTGACGGGGGGCCGGGTGAAGAGCATAGGTTCGTTTGCAAGGAAGAAGTGAAAAAAAAATTAACCTGTCCATTCGGCTTTGTTGCGTGGCTAAGCTGCGCTTTTGGGTGAAAAACGCCACCCCTGCTGTACGTATATCTTTGTGTGTACGCGTATATGTGTAGTGAACACTTTCTTAAAGCATACCATTCCGTGGTTATACTTTTTTTTCGACTACTTATGTAACATTTTTGTACCACTTCATGCGAACTTCATTTTTTTTTTTTTTTTTTTCCTCCCCCCTTTGGTTGCAAATGCAGAGGTGAACAGAAATCATGGAGGATGCACAAACACAATTGGAGGAAACCAATTCCTAATTCTTCCCGCTGGCTACATTGGGTCCTGTTTCTACGGGATGTTTTTTATTTTGATGGCATACATAAACAAATGGACGCTGATCATATCCGCTGCTTTTTTATGTTTCTTACTCCTAATAGTGTTAATTTTTTATGCGAATAATTTTTTCCTAAGGCTTCTATGCGTCCTGTTCTTAACGCTTACCATTTCTGTTTGGGTTTTGTGTGTGCATTTTAAGGAAGATGTGCAGTACTGGCCCTTAAAAATAATTATGACTTTCATAGGCGTCCTCAACCAAATATATAGCATGGTAGACATAGTTGAAGACTTAATTACGAGATCTGTGCCTGAGTCCGATGCGTATAAATATGCAGAATTGACCAAGTGTAACTCGAAGTTTTGTGGGGCCTTATGGTTTGTGGTCAATTTGACTTTTATATGTTCGACCGTTTATTTGATCGGCGCAATTCATGTGAAGAGCTTTAACGATTGACTGCGCCCGGTTCTTTCCTGACTGCGCTTTGTAGGAGCTTCTTTGAGGTAAGGGGGCCTCACCATAATGTGCGCTCCATTGGTCAATATTGACATTGCTTTGGATGAACTTGTAAAGATATTTGTTCTGCAGAAGTAGCGCTTATTTTCTTCCAAACAAAAGCTCGCTTTAAACGGTGTGCGGTGTTACGCTGTTTGGATCTTTTTTTTTTTTTTTTTTTTTTTCACCTTTGGGGGGAAATGTCCCAATGGAACTTTTACACGGAATATGTACTGGTGACTCACTTATAATGGCGCTTTTTTTTTTTCCACCTTTAATTATTAAAAAGTCCGTTCGTCTTGAAATTTTCAGGATGGAACAGGTTGAGTGGCAGAACGGGCATGTATAAGGTGCATATGGGAGGCATACATATGTTTAATTAACCCAGTGGGTGTTACCTCTTTTATTTTTTTCCCACATACGGCAAAACTCTTAGGGAAAAAAAGTCCAAACGAGGGAATCTTTACGTTGCATAAGCACCGTTTTGGTGATACTATACAAAAAGCTTCTCCCCGCCGCTACCGCTGACATGAAAATAGGGACCGCGGCACAGTGGCGAATTACTTCCAACTGTTACGGCTGCATACACCTGCATGCATCGTGGGTGGCAACAGGAAAATTTTCAAGGCATATGAGCGCGGTATAAATGCGAAACCGTTATGATGATATGAACTATCATGTGACGACTTGCATAAGTTGAAACTAATGGCCAAGAATTTTTTCAGGATCATCTGTTATCTCTATTTGTAAGGAGATACATAAGTAAAAAAAAAATATATATATATGAACAAAACCCCAAAAGGGGGTAAGCATGAATAACCTTTCCTTATTTGCTGACCCCCAATGAAAGGAGCACATCCCCGAAGTATTCCAAAATGAATTTAACAAAATCCCCCCCAGATTTTATCATCTTTAAATAAAATATTGTAGGCGGGGGAAATAATTCTTGAGAGGATTTTTTTTTTTTTTTCCCCGTTGTCCTTCCAGCTAGCTATTTCAAAAAACGTGCGCGACAATACCAACACATGTTCGCAAAAATTGGACCAATTTTTCGTGTCACGCTCAGTTGGTTCACAAATGCCACGTATGGAGGAATAGTGGACAGCCTAGCTGTTGTATTTTTGTCCTATACGTTTTATTAACCCGTCCGTTATTTTTCTTTTCCTTTCGTTGAAGAGGGAAAAAAAAAAATAATCCGCCCACTTGAACAAGATGAAGTATGGGCAAGTTGTGGTGGGGCCTGCTGGGAGCGGGAAAACAAATTATTGCAAGCTGATGAAAGAATTTATGAAAATAAAAAAACGAAATTGCTATGTAGTGAATTTGGACAGCGCAAGTGAAGAGTACTACTACGAGAGAAAGAAGAAAGCGATGAACACCACGTCCAACATTGAAAAGGAATTGAAGCAATATTATGACACCATTTACGACATCGATATAAGGAACTACGTGGATGTAAACAGCCTAATGGAGGATCAGATGCTTGGCCCAAATTGTGCTTTACTAAGGAGTGTAGAATTGTTATACGAAAATTCATATTTGCTGGAAGACGAATTAAATAATTACGATGATGATGAAAATTATTTCATCATTGATACTCCTGGACAGATAGAGTTGTACACACACACGGATTATTTTAAGAAAATTTTAAGCATATTCACTGATCAAAATATAAGATTGATAGTTGTCTTCTTAGTAGATATTTCATTTATTAGTTCGAATACGAAGTTGCTGTCAGCGTACCTGACCAGCTTATCCACCATGATAAACTTTGAATTACCTCACATTAATATATTAACCAAATGTGACCTTTTGGTGAGTAAAAATTACTACCAAGAATTGAGAAAATTTAAGCATAACAATAACTTTTTTTTCCAGAGGAAGTTATATAAAAAGATTAACAGAAAGATTAAAGGTGGCCGAGGTAGTCGCTTTTTTCTTCAGGACAAATCGGAACAGAGTGACCGTGAAGAAAAACGGGCAGGTGATGATTTGGGTGACAGCTTTCTCAAAGAAATGGAATACATAAACGGTGAGAAGTCTTTTAAGGACGAATATATTTTGTGTTCCGATTATGACAAGAGAAGCGTTTCAAGTGTTTCTTCTGCCAGCATGTCTGAAGGAAGGGGTGAAAAATTCGGACAGAATTCATCAGATGAGAATAGCAGTAGCAGCGTGCGGTCGGAAGAACTTGAAGAAAAAATTTACCAAAAAAATTATGAAAAATTAAATGATATACTTTCTTTGGATCCCCATGATATTGTCATGACGGCCAACAAATGCATGTCCAGGAAGTACTACAAATTGAACAATGCCTTTGCGCATATTATCGAGGATTTCAATTTGGTTTCCTTTATCCCGTTAAATATTTACGACGATGATAATGTAGATTTTATTATCAACTCCATAGATATGATCATACAGTATGGAGAAGACAAGGACGTGAACGACAATTACGACATGTGATGCGGATTGAAGGAGGGGGGAAGTTCCGTGCGTTGTGTGTGCAGCGTGCATTGTTTGCAAACGCGCGTCAGAGGTAAATAGCGCATTTGTCGTTTCACCGTCGTGTGAACAATTTGGCTCACTTTACATACCATTAAAAGGGGGTAACATTGAAAATGACTTTTTTCTTTCATGGCAATTTCTTTACCGCATAGCTTCTTCCCCTTTAAGTGCCTCCCCTTTTAATGCTTGTTCGTATGTTGTTCCTTTTTTTGTCCCATGGAAACATCCCCCATGATGCATTTCCAGGGCAAAACTATACACACCTTTTTTTTTTTTTTTTTAATCGAATTTGTTTGTGGACATGCTGTACATTTCCTGTTGGACCTTAAGAACACGAAAGTGGTATCAATCAGGAGGTACCGCTAATGTTGGTATATACCATCTTCTGAGCATGGTGTAATTTGAAACATTTTTTTCTTCATTTGGTGATTCATACGGTAGCCGTAAAAAATGCGGCAAAAAATATGAACAAGCAAGGCGTTTTGGAAAAAAAAAAAAAAAAAAACAGCTAAAAAGCTTTTCAAAAAAGAAAAATATGAACAGCCAAATCGTGTGCCCGAAAAAAATGCACACAACGTAACCTTTTCATTTCGAAAAAGAAAATGTCTGAAAAAAAACTGCGAATGCGAGCCACCGCTCTTGCAGAATAGATAACAATTTTCTGCAGGAGAATGAATAGCCCTCTGGTACGAAAAAAGTAAAGGGTATGGCAACGCCAACTGGTCTGTGAGGTGCTCCATTTAAGTTTCCCCTGTTTCTATGTTTAGCGATTTGATGTTGTAGGGGTGCACGCCTAAAATGCCCAAATGCTTATTGAGCAAATACTTGGTTACTTCTGCGAACACTACATTAATGTCTTCGAAAAACATGCCCTCAATGTTGACCACGACGATATTATTTTCTACACTGATGGCTTCGAGTATACTGTGTTCAGTGAAATAAAAAGATTTTTCTCTTTTGAAATTTTCTATGTCCGCTTTGACTTCTTGTAGTGACGGAATGTAGTTGTATTTGTTTCGAAATATGTTTGAATTTGAGAAAATATTTCTGGACGGTTCGGTACTTTCATCTTCTTTTTTTTCGCGCAAACTGAATTTGTTACTATCTGCGGGTTGTTTTTTTTTGGCAGCGCAGAAAAAGTAGTTGCTGCGGTTTTGGAGGGTCTTCGAATTTGGGCCGTATAGTAGGACAGGTGAATTTCGTGGGCTACTCAGGTGTGGTCTATTCAGGGTAAAGCATTTGCCCGCAAAACGGTAAAGAAAAAGTAAAAGAAGAAATTTCAATGTCATTATTGCTATGTTGTGCCTTTTGTGCAATTACATTGGAGGGTGGGGGGGAAAAAAAAACAAAACTAAGCGAGAGCAATGCGTGAGAAACATCCGGAGAGTGACTTTTTTTTTCTTAGCAGGGTGTACGTTAAGGTGGTATCACTTTGACAGACTTTTGCACTTGTCCTTCATGTTCCCTTGTTAGCTCTTCGCAATAGCGCCAAAATGTATTTACTCATTAGGATGGGGAGTGCTTCTTGGGGGAATTTCCTTCCTGACATGAGCAAGATCCCATGCGGCAACGCTTCATGGAGGGTCAACTTTGTTCGGGAAATTCTTCTCAATACGTGAACAGGGTTTGGAATGCTTGGTAGTGTTTCCCCCCACTTCGCTATTAAGTCAACGCTACGGAAGTGCAATTCTCAAAAAAAAAAAATTAATGTCCCCACCGGGACGCTCTCCCATAGAGATCATATGCCAAAATGTAACAATGTGCGGGACTGCTATGTGGGAAGTTGCATGGCTTGCTTACCCCTTCCTGGGTCCACATCATTCGTTTTACATCCTTGGCGAGATCACTAGGTCAACATCTCTTTTATTTGCACACAGTTAAAATTGCGCAAAAAAAAAAAAAAAAAAAAAAAATGGCAGCGACATTCTGCTGCCCCCTTTCTGAAATAACCCTTTTATATTTTATATAAGCTCTTAATACATGTAGTTTTTGTGCGGTCTTGTGTACTATTCGTTTTTTTCTCGGCTTTGTTTATGGTCCTTTTCAAAGTTGCATTTTCCTTTTCCATCCTGTTGCATTTCTACACAAGTGGGGATGTACATTACGGGGGGGGATGAGCATCACGTGTGTGTGTTGGCGGGGAGCACAGAGGAAGATATACGTATGGATGGATGTATAATTCCTTTTTGCAAAGTGCCTTTTTTGTGCATAACCTGCTGGAGTATGTGGAGCTTGTTTTTTAAGTTTTTCAAGGCGTGACTTCCAGTGTCATTTATTATGTCCCGCATGGCCTCCTAAAAGGGGACGTTGTTCGGAGAGTTTGCGGCATTGATAGGACAGGTGTAGGTGTACACACGTGCGCGGGACACTCATATGTTCACAGAATATAACGACCCGCTCGAATGATAAGGAGGCAAAAAACAAGAAAGTCATAGAAGGTACTAAATAATGTACCTTGTTTTTCCGGCTGATTTCGTCTTTATTTTTAATCAAGTCTTTTATCTTCAGCTCGTACTGCAGCTTCTCCCTTTCGTGTTCCTTTTTAATTTCTTTTAATAGTGAGGAGAGTTCGCTTATCTTCTCGCTGTAGTGTGCAGGTAGGGTAAGGACAAAAAAAAAAAAGAAGAGCAAGTGAATCGTTCATTAGTGCACTGCACACATGTAATTGCAAATATTATTTCTCCGCGACACCATCTGATTGTGTTAAAATGTTCAATCATCTTCGGCCTACTCCTTTGACACGATGTCTAAGTCAAGCTCTACTATTTGACTCTCTAGTTGGAGCAATTTATTTTTGTTTTCTCTCTGCATAGAACCGAAGCGCATATGTTATAATTGTAATCCCAGAAAAAGGGGGAAAGATATTTTGTGTAAACCATTTTATTATTTTTCATTTGTGTAACATTTTTGTTAAACGTTTTCACATTGTCATTTTTTTTTTTTTTTGACCAGCTTGCTATCGTATTCTGCAACTTCTCTCTGTTTCTTCATCTCCATCGCTTTTGTTCTCTCCTCCATGAGCAGCTTGTCTGACGGGGTTTACAGCGGGGGCGCATTTGGAATGCCGCTAATACGTAGTCGAATGCCACCGGGGCACACCTCCCCCCACTATGCAAAGATTTGCTGTTGGTGTTGCCTCCTCGTGCATACCCTGTTCCTTTTCCCTCCGCAGGGATTCGATTTTTTCTTTAAAATCATCATTTTGCCTTTTCACGAAATCGTAGCTGTTTTGGTTACGATCAGGGGAAGAAATGCATTTTTATAGCTGCTTCTCATGGGTTAAGACACATGAATACAAAAGCAGACGCTTCTGTCCTCACAAGTTGAGCGCGAAAAAAAAATTAGGACAGTTGGAGAGATAGTCCATTGGGACGGACCTTTCCGCGTAACTGTGCTTTTTTATTAGCCTATCTGTGTGCTCCCCTATAGCAATTGACATTTCGAAATTCTCTGGAACGGTGTGCAAAAAAAATGATGAGCAAGCTATTTTGAGAAAGCGAAAAATGTGCACACATTTTTTTCCTGAACGGGTCATGTGATTTCTTCCCTTTTTTTTTTTTTTTTTTAAAAAGAAGTTTTTGTACTTTTTTTTTCCTGTTCGTACTGCTCCTTTATTTCGTCAAGACTCCTGAGCGCCTCATTGAGTCTCAACTCGTTTTGTTTTTTCCTGTTGAGTAGATGTTCGTAGGATTTTTCTAAGTCTGCGAAGTTTTTGAGGAAGTGCGCCATGTCGCAGGATGTCGCGTCCTTGTCCGTCATTGGGGAGAAGGGGAGGCGTTATAAGGCAGCGGTAGGTATGTAGACGGGTAATTAAGGTTAAATATGTGACCCAGGTAAGGTGACAGGTGTACACCAGACAGGTACATAGCAGTCTGCGACACAGTGGCAAATGTTAGTGAAGTGGGGAGACAACACTAAATGGGCAGGGAACAAAATGAGGTAAGTCCTGCACCGGCATTCCACTAAGCGGAGAAATGCAAACGAAGCGCCCAGCACTTCTTTGCTCTTCTACCTACAGAGATCTGTATTATAATTACAAAGTTGATCTTTTTTGAAGAATTTAAATTGTGCAGGTCGGGGCGAAATAGGCCCGCGGGACGGCAGCGCCTCATGGAACATGCTAGGTGTTATGTGCTAGATGATTTATACGTGCATTTGAGTTAGAGGGGGTGGTTAAAAAATGGCGAGAGATGAATGGGAAGCGTAGACAAACGCGACAATGTGTACGTACAGAATGCGCAGGGGGGTGAGACTGGAGGAAAAAAAAAAAAAAAAAAAAAAAAAAACGCAAAGAGGGGAAACAAAATGGTATGAACAACGGAAGGAGGCGCGAATGTGAAACTAATTCGCAGGGCGCATGGTCGGGAAGAGGATCACATCTTTAATACAATTCTTGTTGGTTAGGAACATAGTGATTCGGTCTATACCTAATCCAAGACCACCAGTGGGGGGAAGCCCATATTCCAAGGATGTACAAAATGAAGCATCAAACTGGAAGGCTTCTGCGTCTCCCTTTTCCCTATCCTTTTGTTGCGCCAAAAAGCATTCCTTCTGTTTAAAAGGGTCATTCAATTCTGTGTAAGCATTTAGGACTTCCTTTCCACAGATAAACATTTCTAATCGTTCAGTTAAGCCTGGTTTGGACCTATGATATTTGGCTAATGGACTCATAATTTGTGGGTGCTCAATAATGAAGAAAGGTCTGTCAGGATATTTATTTTCTATAAAGTGTGAAGCTAGCTGATCTAGCAATTTAGCAGCAGTTGGAGGGTTTGGCATTTCTATTTTATTTTCTTTAATCAAATTGATCATTTTGTTAATCGTTTCTGGAGAATCAAATGGTTGTTCTAATTTTGTGTTTGTTAATTTTTCCAACTCCTCCACGATTGAAACTTTAGGATATGGGGGGGTGAAATCAATTTCTATAGGATCTTTTTCTGGCCCATCTTTATTATATAATATTTTGTATGTGCCAAATAAGTGCATAACTAAAGTGGAAAAGAAATCTTCAGACCATTTGATGAGGTCATAAAAATCTGCATAAGCCCAGTAGAATTCACATGAGGTAAATTCAGGGTTATGAGTATTATCAATGCCTTCATTTCTGAACACTTTTCCTATTTCGTACACTTTGTCTATTCCTCCTACGATTAGCATTTTCAGAGGTAACTCTGTTGCGATTCGGAGGTAGAGATCCAGGTCTAAGTCATTATGGTGGGTAATAAATGGTTTGGCATTTGCACCACCTGCTACTAAATTCATGGTTGGAGTTTCTACTTCGAAGAATCCTCTATCATTAAGAAAACTTCTCAGGTAGTTAATAATTTTGGTTCTGGTAATAAAGGTACTTCTGGTAGATTCGTTTATCATTAAATCTAGGTACCTTTGTCTGCACCTAATTTCTGTGTCCTTTAATCCATACTTCATTGGTAGCATGTGGAGACATGGAGACAGGATGATCGTTTCCTTGGGGAATATACTTAACTCTCCCTTTTTGCTTTTTCCAGGGAACCCTACAATTCCTACAATATCTCCTCGTCTTATCTTGTCATACGCTTCTGCGAAATTTGACTTGGTCTGATCATGGAATGCGAAATTGGCTAGCACTTGTATTTTGGCTCCATCTCCAACCAAGTCGAAAAAACGCAATTTCTGTCCTGAGGCAGACACCCTCATTATTCTTCCTGTTACATTTACAACGGTATCTTCCAGGTGCTCTCCGCTCGCTAGGTTTTGGTACTTTTCTACAAATTCTGGTACAGTTATGGTCCTTTCAAATTTGTGTGGATATGGGTTGATTCCCTTGGCCTTTTGTTCTAGGATTAACTTGGACCTGTTCTCGTAGTACAGGCGTGGGTCCACCTCTGCTTCCTCTTCCTTTTTCTTGTCCCTGTGGTGCGGGGTGATGTAGTGTAATGACAACGCAGAAAAAACAACGCGGCGGGCATGTGTACGCGCTGTGTATGCACGCGCATAATGGCATGTACCACTCACAAATATGGAGAAAGTACATAAATAGCGAAGGGATGAAGAACGGCGGTACGGCTTTAGAGAGAGGGGATATACCGTTCTCTCCCCATCCACATTTCCCTTCGACGTGGTTAGCTTACTTGGCCTGGTGGTTCTTGGCGACTTTCTTTTCGCCCTCCATCACATGTTCCTTTTTCTCACTCATTTTGGTGAAGGTCTGTTTGCAGTTAACCGGGAAGATGATATTTTTATTCTTGTTCAGAATTGCTGATGAGTAGGAATGTTGTTTGTAAAAGTAGCTGCCGAAATTTTTATGGTATCTCAGGATGGGCAGTAAATCTCTGAACATATGTGAAGATGTAAAAAAGGGCTATTGTTTTGTCGAGTTTGTGATTGTGTTCCAAGAGGGGCTTTACTACCCAGGGGGCGCTTGTCGCTATGGTTTTTACTTTGTCGCTTGCGAAAAAACGAGATTATAATTTTTTCCGCGAGTTGTACTTTGCGGATAATTTGGTGCAATTTTTTTTTTTTTTTACCTGACTCTGCAAGGTAACTTTTTACTTTTTTTGCTAAATAGCTAGATGTGGCGTTTTCCGCCTGATGCTGTTTAAAGCGGGACGGAGAAAAAGATGGGCTCATTTCCACTCCGCCCCTGCGTGATTGTAGGTTCTATCACTGGCAGTGCAGAATGTACAGCGGGAAGAAACCACACGCTATACACATACATACGTGAAAGTCCTATGGATGCATGCACAGCATTTACATTTTTGACCATGAGGAATAAAAAAAAAAAAAATAAAATAAAATTACCTGAATTTATTTTATTAACGTGTTGCTCTAGTGACATGTCTTCTTACAAAACACGGGTTGCGGAACTGTGGTGAACTGACTCGTCCCTTTTTTACCATCACCTTTTGATTTGGTCAACAACAGGTGAGCATCATATTCGCCCCAAATGGACATCCACGTGTGGAGAGAGAGCACACGTACGTATGTACGGATAGATATGATCGAACTTAAGAAAGGAATCTCCACTGAGACGTAAAAAACATCAACTGGTACTTCTTCCCCAGTTGGTTGTGAAGCTGATGCGTTTTAATTCCCCGCAGCAGTGTGTTAAGCAAATGGGGAAATACTAAATTCGTGAGAGAGTGGTTGTTGTGGAGCTTTACAATGAAGCGTTTTATAATGACACACTGTTTATGTGGTCATGTGATTATATATTGGTCACATTTTAATCATTTAAAAAGGGAAAATAAAAAAAATATAATAATAAAAAAAATAAAAGAGACGTAAAAATAGGGTTTTTTTTTTTAAATCAAATGAGACAAACAGGAAGGGCGGATGCTTTTTATTCGCACCGCACACGTTTCGTATCCATACAAAGCCCCCCTTCGGGAGCAGAGTCGTAAGGAACTAGTTAAAGAATTGCTCAAAATGTTCGGTCACAAAGTGGGCCTCAAATGTGCGATAGTTGGGGAGTGAACAAATTCGAAGCATCTACTCTTCTTCCTCCTTTTTCCTATAAAAAAAAGAAATACAAAAAAAAAAAAAAAAGGCGTGTGCAAGGGGGAGCGGGAAGAGTCGCGGCAGCAGGTATTCTAAACAGACACTTCAAATTTATATAATGGGCACTGTTCTTATTCGTCGCTTTATTTCTTACGCTTCCATTATTAGTGTGATGGTGTCCCCCTTGAGAAGAATCTTGCCCAGGTCTTTTCTCGTTTTCTTCTTAACTGAAACTTCTGCGGACTCGTCTAGCACCATGTTCATGTATTCATCGAAACCCTATAAGGTGATGCGGCGTGGATGGAAGGGGGAAAAAGTATGTCTGGGTGTGATGAACGTGTGCATATAGGGTACATACACGTTACGTAAGTCTATCCCGCGCCTGGTGTGGCGGTGAAAATGCCTTTTTAAAATTACCAGAATTTTTCCCTCAATGCGGGTGTCTGGTTTATCGTAGAGCCAAATTTGGACCACCGTTTTGTTCGTGAAAAATCTGAAAATTTGGTTCTGCGACAGGGGGGTAAAAGGAGAGACAAACATGAGGAAGGGCAGAGGGGAACAAATGGAGTGGTGGGGTACGACACGTAACATTGCTTTTTTGTCAAACTGCTCTGTGCAGCCGCTTGGCTTTTTTTTTTTTTTTTTTTTTTTTTTTTTTTTTTTACTATAGGCTGAGTCATAATTTTTTGCAACTTCTTATTAGTCGACGCCATTTTGTTCCACAGTGGTTTGTATAGTTAGAGGGTGGTCGGGGTTCTTCCGAAATGGGAAAACAAATGATGAATGGGCAAGGAGGTTAGGGGCCAATCTCTTCCTAGCAACTAATGCTTATCCGTGGGGGATAGGGTTTTATTCCTGTACCCTACACAGTTGTGGGCGTTACGTCACGCACTTTTGTGTCATGACACAGCGTGTTTTTCCCAATAGGAAAAAATCTGGGACAGCAACGAACGCAGGGCGGAGTTGTTCGTACATAAAAAGTTATGCTTGCGTGTGTTTTTGCGTATTTTCTGTGTATTTTTTGCGTATTTTCTGTGTATTTTTTGCCTATTTTTTTGAGTATTTTTTTGAGTATTTTTTTGAATATTTTTTTGAATATTTTTCTGCGTTTGTCGTTGGCTCTTTGCTGCGTGGCAAAATGAACAAAAATGGGGATCCTTTTTCCGCTCTGCAATTTTTCGCCGGGGAATTTTTTATTCTGCCTTTTGCTCGGTCAACTGCTTCGTTTATTGGGTTGAGAAAATTCGAAGCAGCCCCAGACGTAGCGGGAGAGTTACATAATTTTAATTGGCCTGATTATTACCCCGGTTTGCCGCACATCTGTGAGTTGGCGTTTCCTCCTTTTTGTTCATGCGGCTTTTCTCGACACTGTTATTTTGGAGCGGCGCTATTATAAAATCCGGGCACGTGTCCTCACAAAAAAAAAAAAACAAAAAAAAAAATTTATGAAGCAACAAAGAAATGAGGAAAGGAAGTATTTTTTTTTTTTTTTTACAAATTGTGAACAATTGCGAACTTGCCAATTTTACTAGCATGCAAGGGGAAGGTACCCTCCAAAACGTGGCGGCCAAGAAAGGAAGCGACGGAAGAGAATAAATATTTTGCGGGCAAGTGAAGAGACGCACAAACGAGAACGGCGCCCCAGTGGACGACGGCATAATATTTTATGCCCGTGTAACCATGCTGCCGGGAGGGAAAAAAAAAAAAAAAAAGTTAACAGTTTGAAGCTGCTGTAGAAGCATTACTCTACTTTATTAAGTGAGAAGCAGAAATGGAGACCGAGGCGGAAAGCTTACCAGGGAAAAAATCCCAAGGGGGGAAGAACGAAAAAGATTTGCAAAGTTATATGGACGAACTGTGGGGGTTCGGCTCCAATTCGGAAGATGAAGAGGAGCACATGGGAAAAAAGGAGGAAAGTGGAAAAGGGGTGGTGACCACCTCGGAGGAATCGCAAGGAGAGGCGAATGATGAATGGGGAGGTAAAAAGGTGAAGGAGTTTGTCCCTCGCATGCTGCCTCATCACATGAATAAGGAGGACGGTTCTGTTTTTACCGATGACAATGCCATCTGTGCAAGTCACAATGGTAGTACCTCCAGTGGAAACTGTAGCGATGGGGAAGACAACCTAGCCACTGGGAAGAAAAACGTGGGGAACAAGAAGAAAAGGAAAAAGGGAAAAAATGGCTCAAGTGAGGATCTGACTGTCTTATATGAAAAGGACAACTTTTACCCAATGAATGATAAAAAGAGGAAAAAAGAAGAGGATATGTGGACAGTTGCAAAGGGGACAAAGGGAAATGTAGTGAACGAGAAGCTACATCACTGGGACGGTGCATCATGTGGGGCACCAAAACAAAAAACGAAGAAGGAGACCCCTGATGAAGCCACCAAACTAGTTAAAAAAAATATGTTTAAAGAAAAAATGGAAGCGAAAAAAGACTTCATGAATGTGGTCCACGAAATAAGAAAGCTGACTCTACCCCACTTGGATAAATTTCAAAGAAAAATTGTGGAAAATCATCAAGTACAAATGCTAGGAGGTAAATTCGACAAGAGTCCCAAGGTGCATTATCCGGAACTCATGTTTAGGAAGAAGTCAATTAAGAAGTACATTCAGCAGAGAAGAGAGAGGGAGAAAGTGATGGGCGTGAAGACCCAGACCGGGAACTACATTGACATGCAGGACGTGAACAGGATGAAGAAAAGGATGAAGAGGGAGAAGAGTTCGTCGAAGTTGTTTTAATGAACGGGGTTAACTGCGTGCCCAGGGAGGTGGCACGTGGAATGTGCCCTCCATAAATGATTTTAATCGGACGCATAATGATAGTCATATTGATAGTCATGTGTATAGTGTCCTATTTGTGGCGCTTTTTATTCTTTTCATCACACAAGACTATAAGCCCTTTTTTTGGTACCATTTGACAATTTTTTTTTTTTTTTTTTTTTTTTTTGCTTTCCTTTCCCGATGTGCGAACTTTCTCCTGCGGGTAACATTTTTTTTATTTTTTAATCAAAGTGATAAAAATGGAGAAAATATAGGGCGGCACACATGGTAGGTAAAAAAAAAAAAGAGAACAGGGATTACCAGGTTGCCCTCTTCAAAAGGCACGTACAAAATAATTTGCACATGGGGGAGACGTTGCCAATTTTCTCCTTTTTTTTTTGCCGCCTTCATGAGCCACTTTCCGCTTGAGCATGCACTTGTACGCGTACATATGTAGAGGGGCCACACTTTGCTCCGGTGTTACCTCTCCACATGGAGGACGTGAAGGGGCAAAATGAATAGAACAGTCAATGAGCTTCCCCCTAAGTGTTGGAAAAAGGAGTAAAAAAAAAAAAAAAAAGTGCAGTACAGCTGATGTTTTTTTTTGTTCGTGTAGCAGGTTGGTCAAATTGGGCAGGAAGCACAGTGTGTGGGGGATGGTTTCTCTTGGCGAATCGGCCATGTAAGTATAGCAACACGTAGCGGCTCTTCTACTGGACGCTCCGCAAATGGAGCAGGGTGAAGAATTCTCGAGACAAATTTCCCTGTGGGGAACGACGCACCAGGAGATCCTGATGAGCAGCTCAGTGTGCCTACTCGGGAGTAGCCTCCTCATTATGGAAGTTGCAAAGGGGTTGATGCTGAGCGGCATAAGGAACATTACCATTGTGGACAATACATGTGTAACCACGGAGGATGAAAAGTATTACATTTTCTCCAATGGATGTGAAATACTAAATGAGTACAAATGCAAAGTGGTGAAAGAAAATTTGATCAGAATGAATCAGCTAGCCAATATTACATGCATTGTTAAGGACCCACTAGACTACATGGAAGAGGTGGTCTCAAATGGAGGGGACACGTACGATGTGATTATTTGTAACTTGTCTGTAAGGTATAATTTGCTTGTTGAAAAAATTTGTAGGAGGAAAGGAAAAATATTTATAACGTGCCATGGGGAAGGGTACTTGGGTTATGTACATGTGAGTGTGGGTCAGAACCACCTGTATGTACACCCTTGTGATAAAAAAAGGAGAGAAAAATTCGAGTGGGCCATTTATACTCACTTGTCTCTGTCTCTATATGAAGAGCTGAAGGAATACGTACGCATGGTAGATTATGGCGCGATTCGCGGCCCCGTGTGGAGGGACAAAATTGTGTTCTTGGCCAAGTGTTACCAGGACTTTCTCGCAGGGCAGGGGGGCAGCACAGAGCGCAGCAATGAGCGCAGCAACGGTAGAGGTGACGACCGACACGATTGTGATTGCCGCTTTTTGTTCTTCCTCGATGAAAAATTAAAGTTAAAGGATGCCCCCCGCTTGCCCCCCCCGGACGAAACAACGTACAGGATGCTCAGCCCGAGGAACATCATGCACAGGATTAAAGAAGCTCTGCTTGTAAACCGAAATGAATGGCCCCCACAAAACCACATTTTTATATTTCTTGTCTCTTTAAAGAGTTTTATAAAAGAGCGGAAGGAGTTACCCCTCCTGGTGGACCTGAAAAATGAGGAGCGTGATGTTGGTGGGATGACGACTTGTGTGGACAAAATTTTGCTACAGAGAAAAGTGAAAGATGAAGAACAAATCGGGGCACTCATTGAGAGGAAGAAACGAAAATATAAATTTAAAAAAGCATTTTCTCTGTCCCATTTTGTGTATTTCTTCTGGAATTTTCTTTTTATGCGAAGTGGCACGCGGGACGACTCCGCGTGGGGCAACTCCTTACGCGAGCACTTCCTCGAATTTTCCCTTCTGTACGGCTTGGGATTGAAGCCTATTCGGGACGGACACCTGAGCGTGCGCGGAAGGGCGAAAACCGTCTGTCAACTTGACTGCAATTATGTAGACCAAAAGACGAGGGGAAATTTACTGCTGTGCGGAAGACACATGGACCTTATACATTTTGGTGAAAGAGGCCGGAATGCAAAAATTAAAAAGGAAATAAATAAGCTTGTTGAGTTATCGGTGCCACATGATGAGAGAGAGACACACATGGGTGGGTACAGCAATGCGAAGGAGCTCCCTTTTTTACTCTCCTATGTAGATGTAAACACAAACGTTTTGTTCAACACGGTGCGGAAAGTGGAGAACACATTTGACCGATTGGTTTGTGACATGGGGGGTTATGGCGTGTGCGCCCAGATGGTCATTGCGGGCTTGGTGGCGCAGGAGGGGGTCAAAATATGCTCGCTGTACTTGGAGCCGCAGTCGAATTCTTTCTTCTTCACCGCGGGGAAGGGGCGCGGTGGTGTAGGTTAGGGGCAGCCGCACACATTGGTACGTCGCCACGTCGCTGCGTCATCGCACCGGCACCTTGCCGCATCATCACACGAACACATGCGTTGCTTGCGCCCAGACACGCTTCCCTTGCACATTTGATTTCGACCCATTTTCCAAAAAAAAAAAGAAACTTTTAACAAATTGAAAGACACAAGTTTTTTGAAGGGGGCCGGCAGCGCGCAGGCAGATACAGATTAGGCAGGCGCGACCGGGACAACTATGAAGACACAAAAACAAAGACTACACAAACATACCAAACAAGCGATGGGTTTTTTAAAAAAAAAAAAAAAAAGAACCATTTAAAACCAATTAAACGATTGGAAGAGACTTGTGATATAGCTTATTATTATTACTTTTTTTTCCCCCCCCCCCGCGCGGTAGGTGCACAAGGGCGGATGATGCTCTGCTGAATGGCTGGCGTAGTGCTTCTCCATGTTAGGGGAACTCAGCAAGAAAAACGGGTCAAGGTGAAGAACAGGATGAAGTGAAAAAAGGGGATTTACGTTCTCACTCCATGGAGGGCGCGTTACCGCAGCGTCGCGCTAGCTATTGCTTGGGTACCAAGTGGAAGGAGGGCGGAATATTATTGCTGTCGTAGGAGGAGCGGCAGACCTCCTGGTCATTGTGCACGGTGATGTGTATGCTGGGCTCGAAGTGAATACCGGAGTAAAAGTAAATCAAAAAGTACACAGGATAATCCTGAAAGGTATTCCTAGGGAAAAAAAACTTTGTGTTATTATTAATAAATGTAATTAAACCAATGTTAAACATTTTTTGGAAGCCTTCATAGTCTGTCTCATCTCCCCAGTGGATATGTCCTGTCCTTGTCCTCTCGTAGAAAAAGGCAGTAGCCTTTTCCTGAATGGTCTTAGTCTCAATCACTTTATTATCACAAGTGAAATGGTAATTATTATTTTTAATAGACCAGTAGGATATGCAATCGCCACTATGCTTGAAGAGTAAACTTTTTGTGAGTAAGCCATCCTGTGGTCTTTTAATTTTTTCATTGAATGTGGTTTTCATAACAACCACATACACATCAGTATTTGCATAATTCAATTTTTTATTTACATTATTCAATTTATTCTTCATATTAATATAATTGAAAAATGGAAGTATGGTACCTTGTGTGATTTGTTTCATGAATACATGTGAGCCAATTACCTTGGACTTAAGATTTGCACCGATTAATTTATGAATATTTTTTTTTTTAACACTTTTCAGTTCATCATATGTCATTTTGTTAGCTGATAGGGATACTAATTTGAAGAAAATTAATTCATATATTCTGTAACCTCCTTCATGTACATCTTCTAGTATATCGTTATAATCGTTCATGTCATTAACTGCATCTGTGTCGTTTATCTTGTTTGAATCAGATTCTTCCTCTTCGTCTTTTTCATTTTCGCTTTCCTCCGCATCTGCTTGGCTGTTTTGTGTAGAATGTGTGGATCCTTTTGATTCCATCATGGCTTTGTTACACATGCGATATTTTTTTTCGCTTTCAATTTGTGCCAATCGCATGGCAGGATTTTTAAGGGTACTACTACTAGATTTGGTGTATAGAAGCCCTTGTGTGTTTAAGCTTTTTCTTAGTCTCATCATATCTTGGGGTCTGTGTTTTGTGGGTTCTGGTTTGTGTGCCACGACTACATGTTCGTAGTCATCTGTTGGAAGTGCAGTGGTGGGTTCTGCATTTTTTACCTCCACATTTTTTGTCTTAGCTGTACTTTTCACACTAGTTACATGTACAACCTTCGGGGTGGACCTTTCAGTGTTTCCGGATGAAGGGTTAAGGGATGGCTTCCTCAACACTGTGGGAATTTTTACACTCGGGCTTTGACCACTGCTGCTGCTGTTGCTGTTGAGCGGGATGGTGATGGACTGGTGCTTCAACTTGGTGTTGCTATCTTGGAGGTGTTTGGGTTTGTAGGTCACTGTGGAGTACGTACCCTTTGTGTCTTTGCTTCCCTGTCCTTTATCTTCCACGTGCTGCTTTTGCACCACATTATCTTCCTCTTCAAACAAATCGCTCGCCGAGTCGGAGTCACTGATGGCCACGCTTTCATCGCTGCTAGTGAATTCTATCGCGTCCTCGGGCGTAAATTCTTCGGCGCGCTCGCTGCCATTGGGGTGGTCTGCGGGAGGCGCACTTTCCTGTACGAGGCTTTTAAAATGGTTCACGTTGTCGTTGTTTCCTTGTCTAGGCCCACCATTCGCGTTGCCACCATTCACATTACCACCGTTCGCGTTGCCACTGTTGGCGTTGCCACTGCCCGGTTCACCACTACTCATATCACCACTGCTCGTGCTAGTGGTGCCCGAATCGCTGTCGCTTCCATCACTGTTGAGGTTGCCTCCCGTGTGGTCCTTGCCCAACCCGCTTTCACTTCCATTACGCTTAGTGCCGCTAGACCCCGCACCATCCTGTTTCTGTCCATCCCCGCACGTGTTTGACATACACCTGGCAGCTGCCTCCTGGGTGTTGGCGATGAGAGGTCGTCCACCGAAGGAGAGGTACTTGTTCATGTAATTGGAGATGAGCGTGAGGACAGACTTGTTCTTCGAATCATCCGTACTCCCCTTCATTACTCTACCCAAATAATCCTTCTTCATATAATAATTAGTAAATTCGAGGTTGATAAGGAGATCGAATTTTTCATTTATGAATTGTTCATCTATTTCGTAGTCCTGTGTATAACCAGGGAAGAATTTAATAAAATAAAAAGTACTGAGGTACCTCAAATCATTAACATTAAACTTTGTATCATCTGTTTGTTTTACATTATGTATATACCAAGGAAGGAAGAAGCTTTCCGGGACAGCTGGATTAGGGTGGACGTTAGTAGTTCGAACTCCATTTTTGTCTAACAGGTATTGTAAGGATAAGAAGAGGCAGTCGCCCGATCCACAAGTTTCCACATGACATAAGGTTTCATTATGGTTGTGGAAGAACTGTACCCAATTCCTTGAAGCTACTTGAAAATTATTTTTAGTGCATAAATTTCTGTAGTGGCTAAGTGGCACGTTGGTGTTTTTATTCATTTTCATAGGTAGGTTGCTTGTCTTTGTTGGGTTTATAATAGTTCTTAGGGGAGGCAATTTATCCTTTGTTGTTGGACCAATCCCTTTTGTATTATTTATTCTTTGCTGCTCTACCGCGGAGAGGTTACTAGTAATTTTGAAGTGGACATGTTTTTTTTTTGAATCAATTTCTGTGATAAGGATAATGCGTTTTAATGAGCTGTCTAGGTTAGCAGACAAATCAATTGGAAAGCATTTTCGTAGAGTTGAAAAATGAACTAGCTTTTCAAAATAAGGTGCATTTTTTTCAATGTCATAGCTGATTACATCTTCTAATAGATCTTGTAGTTTTTCATTAGACAGATATTGGTCTTCACTTAAATTATTTCTTTGTTTTTGTTCATGTAACCGTTTTGTGAAGTATGAAAAATTTTCTTTTATGAATTTAAAAAATAACCTGATGTGTTCATACACTTCATTTTTAAAATTTTCATAAAACAGCGATTTCACATTATATATGCCTATTTCCTCCAGGAAGACTTTTTTTTCTGTAGACTTGAAGCAATCTAGCAGAATATTCTGTAACGTCCTCACATTATCAAAATGCTCTTCACTGATGTACATCCTGTCATCTGCCATGTTAAAAACCACTGTGGATATGGTGACGTTGCTGTCATTTGCGTTATTGTTTATTAAGCCTTCTTCTTTGTTTATCCTTAAAGCGAAGAGAGAGCTGCAGAGGTGGATGGCGAACAGGGTCGCCACCAGCAACGCGCGCAGCCACGGCGCCGCTCCCCGTCTGCGTACCATTTGGGGTGGGCAGTTATGCAGTGCGCGGCGTGGAAGTTACTCCGTGGACAGAACGGATGTTGCGTCGTGTTTCTTATGCCGTGTGGCTACTGTCGCTTCTCCTGTTGTGCCCATCTGTCGCGTTTACCTTTTTTTTTTTTTTTTCGCTTTCACACTTGACGTCTCTCCTTTGTTCTGTACCGCCTGCGCGTACGGCACGAACGTTTGGGGGGAGCGACAAAAGCATATTATTACATGCGCAAGTGCACAGATGTGAAATGGCTACCTCCAAATAAAGCACAATGCATATGCCATACGGGCGCGCCCCCTTTTTTGTGGTTAGGGTCCCATTTTTCAACTTCCAAGCGGGCGCTGGTGCATCGGCCAGTTGCAAGGAAATGGGGGTTAACTAACTATAAAATGAAAGGGGCAGAAAAATAACTGAAGCGCTGAAAAAGAAAAAAAAACAAACAAACAAAAGAAAAAGGACTCCACACGCGCGTGCACGCATGTGCAATGCATTTAAAAGCGTTCGTTTGTTGATAGGAACAGTTTTTATAATGCGTACAAATATATGTAACTGCCACATGCAACTGTGGGAAAAAAAAAAATGGCTTGGCGACACCCGGGTGATAAAGGAAAAGAGGCATATGTCCGCCTAAGCGCTACCTGCGCATACAACTTTAATATTAAAATTAAAGCGCACGCGTGGGCGCAAGTTGGGGGCAAGTAAAGGGCAATATATTTACTTGCAACTATATCCTGCTATAATATACGTTCTTGGGTCCATGCATGGGTCAGCGGTGCGGGGTGATTTGGCAATTGTTGTGTCGACATTTTTGCGCGTCTGCACTTTTGCCTTTTTCGTATTTCCCCATTTTCCATCGCCGCCCTGTTTAAAAAAAAAGAATAGCGCAGAACGGCACAGCTATTTGGGGATGAAATGAACACCCATTTGAAAAACGTCACAGTTGCATCCATTTCGTTCTTCTTTTGTTAATTTTTGAACAAGTTGGACATACGCGCAATGTCTGCATACGGGATGCGGTTAAAAAATTTGTCATGCACAATTATTTTGTGTTTTTTTTTTCCCCCGTTTGATTGTGCGGAATGAAAAAATTAACGTCATTTGGACACACGAAGTAATCATTCGGCTTGGAAGTGAAGCAGGTGACTTTGAACACAAATACTTGGGCAGTGTTACCCACGTATGGTCGTCCTGTCGTTCAACTTTGTAAAATCCACAGGAGTCATTTTGTCCTGTTGACGCGGAATTGCGCAAGGGGGGGGACAGTAGCAAAAGCGGTACGCTGCACATTCCTTCCCCTTTCTTTCTCGCGCGTTTCGAACGATGTGTATTTTTTTTTTTTACAAAGAATACAATGTAAGGAATATCATTTTATTTTTTTTGTGGACCAGAAGCACACATGTGTAGTATACCGGTTGGATAAGCCCCACTTGTGAATGGCGCAAAATTGGCAACTGAGCAGGTGAAAGCTGCAGCCTTACCCTTTGGCCGTGTCTACCATTTGAGGGTGTTGTTACCGCCACAGTGATTTTCCGTATGCCCCATAAGACGTTTAACAGTGGAATTTTTTTTTTTTTTTTCCCTTTGCGGCGTTCAGGCATTCGTTGCCAACCCGCTTCACATTTATGCACACACGGATGGATGAGCAAGCTCAGGAATCCATCCCCTTGATTTACTCCATCAACTGCACACGCACGTGCATGAATATACTTGCCGTGAGGTTCGTCCTTCCCCCCCTGTCCAGCGCCCGGCGTAGCGTCATTCCGCTTCCACTATTGGGTCATATGATTGGTGCCCCCTGGAGGGTGAAATGGACGCTCATGTGCACATTACTGCGCGTTTGTCATTTGAATGTTCGCGTCGAGTGCCAATCTGTTAATCTGTCAATTCGCACGAAGGTGCTGCTAGGTGGACTCCTTAAGACAGCAGAAGGGGGGGGAGGACGAAAAGGAACATTTGTCTTTTTTGTGTGGCATTTTTCGTAATATATTCCTTTTTTTTTTTTTTTTTGCACATTTTGTGTCATCTCCAAGGTCATTTTTTTTTTTTTTTTTTTTTTTTTTTTTGCACATTTGTGTCATCTCCAAGGTCATTTTTTTTTTTTTTTTTTTTTTTGGTGCAAAAATGTAACAGAATTTTTCACACGCGACCAAATAAAAGGTGCTCACGCTATCTACGCATCACTCAGTGGAGGCAGTGTAACTCCCATTTCTGTTCCCAATGGTAGCAATGTTTATTTTGGGTGTGACCTACAGACGCGTTACGCTGTCTTTATTTTTTGCGTCGTTTAAGTGAACATGCCTGCGCATATGAATACACACGTGCGTACCGAGCAATGAACATTTTTTTTTTTGTTGCACTGCTGGGAGAAGTTATTTCTACAGAGACACCATGTGTGGGGGTAAGGTCCAATTGGAAAACCCCAAAGTACAGTTTTCTTTTTTCTTTTTTTTTTTTTTTTTTTCAAGTCCATTTTGGCCGTTCCGTTCGTCCCGCTTCATGTGCATGGCAGTGCTGGGCGCATTTGAGCGGGGGTACAGTGGCGAGTGTGCGGCGTCCTACGCGATGAGAAGCAGGGCGAAGAACGATGCAGTGAAGTGGCCAAGTGGCCAAGTCATGAAGGGTCAAACGATAAAGCAGTGAAGCAATAGGTATGCAAATGTCACCATCAACGCAACCGCATCCGCGCTCTGAGTTTTGCCTGTCTTGAACCATTCTTTTTTTTCTTCTTCTTCTTTTGCGCTAATCGAAGGACACCCACTTATGTGATTTGCGACACAGTTGGTAGAGCGGAAAGAACTCACTTCGCGTTTGAATCATTTGTCAAGTGGGGATAAAGGCGGCTCGGCAAACTGTACCCCCTCGCTGCTCTAACCGTGTTAACCCAACCCAAAATGAAAGCGCTGCACCTGCACCAGCTGCTGTTACCGCTACTGCTACTGCTGTGGCTCTCCCTGTCTGTGGAAGGAATCAGGAAAAGTGCTGACACAAGACATAAAAAGGGTTTAATAAAAAGAGCCACGAGGAAGGTTGCTGGTTATACGCGCCTGTATAAAAGATCTTTTAAGCTCAAGGAAGAGGAAGTGCTCGGTAGGTACGAAGTTAAGGCTTACTTCTTCTTCGATGAATCATTTGAAAAAAGATTCAAATGGAATTTGTATTACAAATTTTGTAGAACGGGTAGCCCTAATATCTGCAACTATATACAATTACGAAGACAATTTGAGAAGTGGTATGGTGACAAATCATTTTCAATAAAGAAATACATGTCTGATGTGACTTTAGTCTTTAATCAGTTTAGTAGCAAATACTCCATATTGCAGTTCGATGTAAAATTAGAGCCTCACAGCATTTTAAAAATTTCCAAGGTGCCTAACCTATCCGATATCCTAATGGAATCCCTGACGAACTTAATTAGTCGCAAGAAGTTGAAGCCTCCATCGGACATTCCTTCGTGGAGGCTGTCCTTTAATTACATTACTGGGGTGAAGAAGCTGGTTATGAAGACCCCTGCGCAGGTGCCCGGGATGAATTTTTACTTTTACTTTGTTATCCCAGCGTATAAATATTGTACGTTAGCGGCAGTTACGACAGCGATTACGTGAACGTCTTTTCATTCATTTTCCTCCCCTTCTTTTTGCATTTACATGTGGTTGATGCGTTCTTCTTGTCACGTCGCTTAGAGCGCACTGCGCTGTGATGACATGTTCATATGTCTGTCCACGTGGCCATTCCTTTTTTTTTTTTTTTACCCCATTTTGCAGACTACTCGCGTTTGTTTGCGAACATCGGGGACATCCATTTCAAGTACGAGTGGGGAATCAGAAATTACAAAGTTGGCTACTTCACCATGGAGCACATGTAAGGAACACGATTTGTTTTGTTTTCACGTGCGATGAAATGCGTGTGTGTTTGCACGTGTGTGCTTTTTCTAATGTTGTGTCGACCACCTGCCCATTTTCACCACCACCTTCTTGCCCATACGCCATTTGCGTCTTCCGCTTCTCACAGAAAGTAGGAACAGGGTGAGGGACGATTGTCCCATTTTATAGAAGTCAGCCCCCCCCAAAAAAATATATCCCCTGTCACATAACCTTCTTGAGGTACACACGAAGGGAAGCTGCTGCTTTTGGACCAGCGCAATGTTGACAACAAAACAGGACGACATTAAACAACAACACGTGTCATGTGCGTGCTTCAAAACTGGACAAAAGACGCATCCCCGAATTTTTGGCACACCACATTATCATTCCTCTGTGGGGCTGCCCCTGTGGAGTGTATAGTTGCGCACACAAGTACAACCCCAGCCGCTCTATTCATTTGGCCTATCCCTAATTGCCACTTTTCTTTTCTTTTTCCCAATCACATTGTGTTAATTGTTTGTTAGCTTACTGATTTACCTGCCTTGTATGTATCTCCTTCATTGCACTATGCGTGGGGAATGGCGGTATGTGCTTCCCTTGACACCCCCCCACAGGGATAATTCGATTCAGCATTTTTTTTTTTTTTTTTTTTTTTTTTTGCACTGTGCTCACACATTTCACTTTTTACATGTTTTGCACTACGTGCAAAATTTATATGAATGGTAAATTTTGGATTTAATTTTTTGGCTTTGTTGCTTATTTCACATGGCATGAGTTTATCTGTGTGCATGAGCACAAGAGTGGGTAGCGGCGTGTCGTTTCTATATATATATATTTTGTTTCCAGCGCATGGCGTAATCTCCGTCGTTTTAACCACTTTATTTTTCTCCTCATTTTGGTAGCACTGCGGTGAACCCTCTCCGCACTGCACATCTAGCAACTCGCATTTGTCAACCCATTCGCTTAATTAAAAACGTATTTACTAACCCACTTTATGCGCATCCATTTTCTACATGTGAATATGCCACTCAGGACATGTACGGAGGTGATCAGGTAGCGTGAGAGGTGCACACGGGCTGAGGCGCTCCATTCAATCAGCCGCAAATTTGATCATTCCTCGCCCTTCACATGATAAGAGGGTGGTAATTGGGTGAAACCATTTGGACAAGTTCGCAATGGCATTCTCCAACGTTTAGTGCAGCATGAACAGAGCAGAACGGGGTGGAGGGGATTTTTTATTTTTTTTTTTTTTTTGTGCTCATTTTTGTGACAAATGAACCCCTTCACATTTGTGGCATTGGAGTTCCTTTTCATTGGCACATTTTATTTTCTCCAAAATGGGACTATAAAATTTGGCCACGCTTGGGGTGTGAAAAATGCCTACTTAAGTAAGGGGGGGGTTCGCGGTAACGGTACACATGTGTTTGGACGAGGCAGACTCTGTTATATGACCGCATTGGGGGGCAGAAGCCACCGACCACGAAGGACCATTCGCCATGCGTGCACGGTGCAGAGAGGACATGCGGTTGGTGTGGGGGCGGTCGAAGAGGTACACAGCCAACGGGATGAGAAGCCCGCTGGGGTTAGTACTAAGGCGGGGGACGCCGGGAACGTGGCCGAAGTACCCACCCAGAAGAAGAAAAAACAGAAAAGAGAAATAAAAAAGGACGAATATGGAATTCCAGACGAAAGGCTAAATATAACAAGGCACATAAACAGCAAAATAAAATCCAAGTACAATTTTTGCAGAGTAAAGACATACAACGAAACTATAAATATAAATTACAAGAAAAAAAAAATTTTAAGCATTCATGAAGGGAAACTTAAGAATAGGAGGATATACTCACCTGATACTTACACAAGGCCCATGATGAGCAAAGTGAAAGAATCTCTCTTTAGCATTTTGTCTCACTTGGGTATATTTAGTAACTCCAGCATAAATGTATTGGACGTGTTTAGTGGGAGCGGCAACCTGGGCATCGAGTGCATTTCGAGAGACATACCTCATGTGACCTTTGTGGACTTGTCCCTCAATAGCTGCAAAACTATATATGAAAATTTAAAACTTTGTAACATTAACCATTCATACAATCAAATAATAAGAGCTGATGCTATGGAGTTGTTGAAGTGTCCTTTAAGGTTTCATATCGGTGATAAATATCAGTTAGCTTTTTTCACTCCACCGTATGAACAAATTGTATACAGTGAGTTGATACGGAATATTGCCAACAGTGAACTCTTCGACCGTGACTGTCTTGTCTTTATTGAGTACCCGAAAGAGCTTGAGATGCTGCCCCAGAGGGTGTACAACATGATAGGATTAAGGAATAGGAAATTTGGACGCACCTACTTTGCCTTGTACGTTCTGAACAGTTCAGGTAAGTATCTCTTTGCTGAAAGCAGCGATGAATTTTACCCGCTCCATTATAACCGAAAGCAGCGTAGACAGGCGAAGTATCTTTAGTACCGTCCAACAAGACGTACAAGAAGAACACCATGAAGAAGAAATGCGGTCGGGCGTCCAGCACGGAACTTATATGACCATAAAATGGAGAATTTTTTTTTTTTTTTTTTTTTTGTGTTCATTTTTTTTTTTCCCCTTTTTGATACTTTACTCTCATTTTTCGAGTTGGTACATCAATTTCGTTTCGTGCGCACAAGGAGGCATGGACAAATGGACTACATGTGAGGAAGCAAATGCGGATGGGGCACACACAAATTGTGCATTCGCGTGAAGAGCGCTATTCTGAGCACATACATCACAAGTGCAGTATATAATTGTTGTGCAAAAAATTGTAAATCACTTGGTTCCTCGAGTTGCATTCATCAGTTGGCATGGCCCCTTCGCGGCTGAAGGCGATTTCGCGCAAAATGTTCATGATGAAGACAAACAGAAATTGCTGCTTATCAATCGTTAGGTTGGTGTGGTCTCCCGAAAAAAGTGTTAAGACCTTTTGGACAATGTCGTTGGTTTGAATTATTTTAAAATAATTTGCGGAGGAGATTGACGATGCATTGGGGGAGGATTTTCCTCCGTTGCTGCCCCTTTCCTGGATGTGGGCCCGACTTTTACGCAAGAAGCTGTTGAGCATATTGAGCGTTTTTTTATTACTGAAACTTTTGTTGTGTATATTTTCTGTAACTGCTTTATAGTAGCGATTGCCTTCGTCCTTAAGCATTGCGTCATTTAAATTTTGCACATGCTTGAGCAAAGTATATGTGTTGTTAACTGTGTCGATTTGTTTTTTTATCACTTTTTTTTCTTCATCATCATCTATGCTTTGCTTTCTTATGAGTATTTCGTTCAGCTTTCCGTTTAGCTGTTCCATTTTCTGGCACATGATTATATGTTTATTTCTGTTTTTTAAGAGCTGGTTTTTCTTCAACTCCACGTCCTTCAGGGACTTCTCCTTTGTTTCTTCATACTTGCGTATGTTCTCTCCGATGTTCGCGATGCGCTTGTCGATTATCTTTTTTTCCAGTAGCAGGTTGTTGTACTGCTCAGATATTTTCTTCAGCTTTGTCAGGAAGTCCTCCATTTTTGAGTGCCGCGGGTGAGAAGTGTAACTCAGGATTCACTTTGCCTATGTTACACCCGTGTTGCGTTCAACCCTTATTAATGCCAATTTGACAAGGGCAAACAAGTCTCTTCGAGCGAAGGATGGACAAATTGGAAGTTTCTCTGTCGCCCTTTGCGCTATTTTACCCAACGCACGCAGTGCTTACGGTTAATGTGTGCAAGCTGCGAGGAAGAAAAAAAGGGGCGGATACAAGGAGGGAATACAACTGTGACAGCTAATCAGATAGCGCAAGCGGTCTAACATTTAAAGGACATTATATTTCTCTTTGTTTTATTTAGAATCTGCTTTGGTAACTATGCGGAGCATTAAATGGGACAAATATGTCTTTAAAACAAAAAAAAAAAAAAAAAAAAAAAAACCGCCCACTTTTCTTCCCTTTTTTTTTTAAAACACAATGTCAGACCACGAAACAAAAAAAAAAAAAAATTTTTTTTTTTTTTTTTTGCGGGGGTGACTTTTTTTTTTTTTTTTTTTTTTTTTTTTTTTTTTTTTTTTTATTTGGTCAAAAAAAGAAGGAAGCCAAGGTAGCCATTTCGGCTTTGGCTCCAAGGGGACATTATTACTAATGCATAGTTAAAGTAGTGTATCTAATCATTTGAACAAGTTTTTGCGTCTAAACAGAGAGCGAAAAGGTACAACATCATACCACGTAGATTTACTTCGCCTGTCTTTATTTGCAATTATAATTGAAACGAAAAATATAGTGCGTAAAAAAAGCAGCTACGGTATGTGGAGTCGTAGGAAACAGCGTGTGTTGTGTTGACACCGGCACATTCAAGAGGGATGAGCTTGATGTGTGTGTAACAGGTTTATACGTTTAAAAATTCTTGGTCTTTAAATTTTACTTAAAAAGGGAGGGGGAAAAAAAAAAAAAAAACAAACCAACAAACAGCGCGCTTACCAATTGGGTAAGCATGCAGACATTCGCCTTAAAGAGAGGGACGCGAAAAAAATATATATATTACACATGCACATGTAGATATGCGCCGCCCCTTTCTGCTAACTTTGCAAAATTGCTCGTGCAAGTATGCTAGGGGAGCGAATGCGAAGCAAGCAACAATGCACACACACAAAAACAAGGAGCAACATGGCGAATGGAGGGGCTGGATAAAAGCGTAGGTGAAAATGAATTAAAGAGGGGGTGGATATTTTTCAAAATGTGTAGAATAACGCTATTTGGACTCTTCCTTTAATTGAAAAGCGCACGAATTTGTGATTTCGCTGGGCAAATGGGAAAAAATAAAGAATAAAAACAATACAGAACTGCGACATGGCTTAATGCATATGTAAAAACATTCGCCTGAAACGGGTAACTAAGTCAAGTCGCTCAAATGGATGTAAAATTTACGAATAAAGGCGCTGGGTGTGATGTGAGAATCAGTCTGAACTTTGCACCATGCATGAAGACGCGTGTGTGTGTGTTTGGGGTGGATACACCCGTATGGCAGTGCACACACGTTAAGTAATAAAAAAAAAAAAAAAAGTCCCCATCAGATGATTATTCCTTTTTCGGAGGAGGATTTATATATTTAAAAGCTAAAGCAGCAATGGCAGCATAGTTCAACTTTGTGATATTTTTTGTTTGCTCGATTTGAGATAAAATTAAATTAACTTGTTGCACAGAGGATGATCTAATAATTCTGGCAATGATGGCTAGATTTTTAGCTCTAGTTATTCCATGTTCAGATATTTTAAAAGGAACTTTAAATTGTTTTTTTTGTTGTGTTTCCCACCAATTGGCTACATATGAGCCTTGGTAGAAATACACACCTGTGGGTAAATTCTCTGAGCTATTGTAGGACTGTTTAACTTTTTTTTTTTCGATACCTGTTTTTTTGACGGCCGTACGTTTCTGTTCTTGTTCGTTGTTGCTGAGTGCGGTGAGTTGGTTGCTTTGAGTGATTCGTTGGTCTGGCTGTCCGCTTACCATGTCCGTTTGCACGTTAACTTCGTTCGTCTGACCGTCTGCTGCGGCGTTTGGGGATGCTCTACTGTGAAGACCGTTTGACATATCCTTGGCGTTTGGTTTAAGCAGATCGTTAAAGAGTTTTTCACTCTTTTGTGTGGTTCTAATAGCTTGTAGCATCTGTTCCTTCTGCTCGGAGGTTAAATTGTCGTAGCACTTCAAGGCGTTGTTGAGGTTACTAATACGAAGGTTCCTAGACAGGATGGCTAAGATCATACATTTTTCTATTCCGAATTCGGCTATCTTGTATGGCATTTTAATTTGTTTTTTTGTTCTGTAATCAATCCAGTTGGCAATAAAGGAGCGTGAAACTCTGCTGTAGAATACACCCGTGGGTAGGTACTTGTATTTAATCATTGTGTTTTCGTCTGATTGGGGTTCGCAGAGTGTAGCATCCTTCGGGCTGCTTCTGCTGTTGGCAGTTCTACCGTTTACATTTCTTCCATTTGCATTTCTCCCGTTTGCATTTCTAGCCGCGCTATCGTTGCTACCCACACTGTAATAATTCCCCGTTGAGTTCAAATTAGCGCTTCCATTCCCATACTGATTACCATAGTAATAGTAGCTGCTGCTATTTGTACCACCGTTGAGAGAGTTATAATTATCTACCTTGGCTCTATTTCTGTAACTTCTTTTTTCTAAATAATTTAATTTTTCATATACTTCCTCTTTTTCATTAATGGGTGTGTTTTTATCCGAGTGGCTGGTTTTTTTTCTGGTCATTATTTGGCTTTGATTGGGTTGTGTTTTCTTTGCGTTTGCGCGGCTGGTGGGTTTGTTGCTGTGGCATCCTCCTGGGTGGCCACTCTGCTCCGCTGTTGTACATACGCCGTCCTGGGCAGTTGCCCCCCCACAGGCGAGGTCAACGTTGCCGCTATCGTTTCCATTGCTATTGTTAGGGTCGCCGTTCCCGTTAGGGTTGGTGTTACCCTGAGGGTCACAACTTTTCAGTTGCCCTGGCTGTCCCCCTTTTGTAAAATTACTGCTGTCATTCTGGTCGACGTAGCCAAAGGCTAACCTGCAGAAGTAGCTAGTGTCTACACTTTTTAAATTTTTCAAGTTCATGTAATTTTTTTTGTCCTGATTGATTATTTCGTTTAATGTATTTCCTCTCCATTTTTTTGTGTAGAGGAGGTATTTGTTTCCTCTGAAGACGCTTCCATATAGGATGGAGATTACTCTCTCCCTTTCCCTCTTACTATTTGCGATGCTTTTTTTTATTTCTTGTTTTGTGCATCCCAGACTTTTTCTAATTATTTTTTGCCACACGCTACGGCACTTTCTTATTTTCTTTTGCTTCTTTAAATACTTGATTTCGTTTTCCTCAAAATGGTTCATATTTTTTTCTTGCGCCTTGTTGATGAGGAGAGAGAAGCGGTGAAGAGGACGAAGCGGTGAATCAACGCCGTGAAGAGCGCGCAGCGGTGTAGAGGACAACGCGGTGAAGAGGATAAAGCGGGCAGGGAAAGACACAATTCCCTTTTGTGTGTCTACATCGGGCTGTTCAAGGTCAGGCGTCAGAACATAAACAATTTATTTTACCTCAATTAGTTAGCCTTACTCGGTGAAGTAGTAAACTGTTTAGAAGAAAGAGGACGACGTTTTTATTTGCGTACGTGGATATGTGTATGGAGGTACTCAGGAAAGTGACGCGTTTTTTTTTGTCGACAACATGAGGGTGACCAGACACACATGTGTGAAGCAATTTTGTGCATGCCGTCCTGATTTTTTTTGGGGGGGGGGGGAGGGGAACCTCTTCCTTGTCCTCACCTCCAGCCAAATGCGCAAAGTGGTAAAAAAATAAGAAAAAGGAACAAAAGGTCTAAGAGGTGAAACTGCTCAAGGGAATAATAATTTAAAACGCTGGCTTTCGCCTCAGCAGGATGTGTGGGGAATGAACAGGGGAAACAACAAATAGCAAAAAAAAAAAAAAAAAGGTTAAATGTTAATGTAAACGTGAAAAGATGAAGATGAGGAAGAGGATGCGGACGAAGGCAAATGTATATACTGGCGAAAAGATCATCACATGAATATTTAAATTGAACATTTAAAGAAGCGATCTTCTTAAGCAGTAACTGTTTAAGCGGGCGAATATTCAAAATACGGGAAAACGTAAACGAGCGAACAATCAAACATTTCGCAATCTACACCCTTCACGTGGTATACTCTTGTGAGATGTAATCAAAATTAAATCCAACGCACGCGTGTAGAAAATTATTTTTCATAAAAATGGGCAAAAAAAATAAAATAAAAAAAAAAAAAAAAAAAAAAAAAAAAAACAGATGAAATGGGGGTAGGGCAATATATTTATTTATTGATAAAAAAAAAAAAAGGTACAAAAAGAATTGCAGCTACGAAGCATGCAGGAGGGACTGGACTTCAAAATTTACAACTTCACCTTCGCGCTGTGCTCGTTTGCACGTTTGCACATTTGAACATATAAATATATATATGTACACATATAACACATGGAAGCAAAGCAGGAGTCTGAAACAAAAAAAAAAGAACAAAATGCAGGCAGCTCTCCGCATGCACGGATACACACATATATTTTTTGTGGTAGAAAAAATGGTGACCCTATTAACAGCAAGGAGGAGGTGATCAGGGGGAACAAGAACAAATTACAGCCCGAAAAATACAGCCCGAAAAATACAGCCCGAAAAATACCGCCGAAAAATAAAGCGCAAAAATGAAGCCTACATTTTGCGCACATAATAAAACTAGTTCGAAGGATATTTCGCCCGCTTAAAGATAAATGAAGACGAGGGCGGTTTTAAAGTACGCGAAGAGAAGGGGCATACCATAAGAAGGGGAGAGGTGGGGAGGACCATCGTTACGGGCCTTAACTGTATGCACAGCTATACACTCAAACGTGTGTACATGTGTGTACTCGCCACAGCTTGTGCAGCCGTGTCTTCAAATTTTGCGGAGCATGACTGGTTCTGTGTACGCATGTACGAGCGGGTGTACGTGTAAGGTACCTAACGTAGGCGTACGTAGGGTTACCTGTTCAGGGTGAAAAAGGTGGTTGCTTTCTGTTTAGCTTCAAAATTGGCATATGTGTGGGGTTTACCAAAATGGAGATTCAGTT
>NW_012192633.1:11501-12270 GCF_000956335.1 Plasmodium fragile | reverse complement strand
AAAAAAAAAAAAAAAAAAAGGAAAGATTGATCAAAGCAGTACAATTGGATGAAAACATAAAATTCGTCCTGAATTGAGTTTAGATCGATCAATGGCATTATTTTATTTTGTCATACAAAGAGTTTAATTGTGACATGGATGCGGAGCAACGCAAAATTTGCGGTACCTATACAAAAATAGAAGCTTGCTCCATTTCGAGGATTCCTTCATCATTTTTTTTTTTTTTTTTTTTTTATGTACGTGCTTGTATTATTTGTTCACTGCTTTTCGGCATATTAAATCTATTAAGGGAAGGAGAAAAAAAGCAAAAAGAAAGAAAAAAATAAATTACATATATAAAAATAAAAAAAATATATATATATATAATAGATATGCGAAAACGAAATCTGATCGGGTCAAGTCCAAAAATGAATCCGTGTCGAATGCATATTATTTTAGCCAAAATTGTTACCTACGCGTTGGGCGTATTTTTTTAAGGAATCTATTAACATAACAAAAAAGAAAAAAAATCCACAATATCTACGACATAAGAAGCCCCATACAATATTGCGGTAATGGCAATAAATCGCGCCCACAATATTGTATTATTGCTAAGTTTATGGTCATAAAATTAATCTCGTAGCCAAATGGCACAAGGTGCTTAAATTGTGGTGAACAAGTACAAAATAAACCGAAAAAAAAAAAAAAAAAAAAATCACCACGATTTTAAAAACCCAAAAAAAAAAAAAAAAAAAAAAAAAAAAAAAAAAAAAAAAAAAAAAAGATGAAA
>NW_012192633.1:6098-11401 GCF_000956335.1 Plasmodium fragile | reverse complement strand
AGGGCAATATATTTATTTATTGATAAAAAAAAAAAAAGGTACAAAAAGAATTGCAGCTACGAAGCATGCAGGAGGGACTGGACTTCAAAATTTACAACTTCACCTTCGCGCTGTGCTCGTTTGCACGTTTGCACATTTGAACATATAAATATATATATGTACACATATAACACATGGAAGCAAAGCAGGAGTCTGAAACAAAAAAAAAAGAACAAAATGCAGGCAGCTCTCCGCATGCACGGATACACACATATATTTTTTGTGGTAGAAAAAATGGTGACCCTATTAACAGCAAGGAGGAGGTGATCAGGGGGAACAAGAACAAATTACAGCCCGAAAAATACAGCCCGAAAAATACAGCCCGAAAAATACCGCCGAAAAATAAAGCGCAAAAATGAAGCCTACATTTTGCGCACATAATAAAACTAGTTCGAAGGATATTTCGCCCGCTTAAAGATAAATGAAGACGAGGGCGGTTTTAAAGTACGCGAAGAGAAGGGGCATACCATAAGAAGGGGAGAGGTGGGGAGGACCATCGTTACGGGCCTTAACTGTATGCACAGCTATACACTCAAACGTGTGTACATGTGTGTACTCGCCACAGCTTGTGCAGCCGTGTCTTCAAATTTTGCGGAGCATGACTGGTTCTGTGTACGCATGTACGAGCGGGTGTACGTGTAAGGTACCTAACGTAGGCGTACGTAGGGTTACCTGTTCAGGGTGAAAAAGGTGGTTGCTTTCTGTTTAGCTTCAAAATTGGCATATGTGTGGGGTTTACCAAAATGGAGATTCAGTTTTTTTTTTTTTTTTTTTTTTTTTTTCTGTCCGATAATGTTACCATGGAGGGTACCATATACGTACCTTTTGCGTATCTCACATTTGTGAATTAATTTTTTTTTTTTGTCTCACTGTGTGTTTGGGGATAAATAACTGCGGCGAGAACCTTCGCGCGCAGCAGAGCATGAAGTGAACTCCAAGCTCTGTTGCATACAGCCAACCGTTTGGTGGTACTACACATGCATAAAGATTATTCAAACGTGTGTTGAGATAACAATGGAGGTGTTCGTGGGAAGGGGCATATGCACGTTGCGTATTTTTAAAAGCAGACATTCTGTTGAAGGGTAGTATGGGGTGCGCCATTCCAAGTGATGGTTTTTTTTAAAAAGCGGCTGCAACGTACCTACATGCGTAGTTGCACTGCGTAATAGTAGTGCAGCGTACTGTACGTACGTACGTACGTACATACATACATACATACATAAAAAAAAAAAAAATTATTTATTTTTGCCATTGACACACCCCTATAATAATTGCCGTAAGTATGAAATGCTTATCATCCGCACATGTAGTTACAAAAAGTACCTTGCAAATTATAATATGATCGTATGCATAGGTCATTTGATTCGTTCGCAGGAGAAAGGGTAACAATCTCTTTAATGAACATCCAAGTGAAAAGGAACTAAAACGCGGTTAGTCTTTTATATGAGCCCATGAGAGAAAAACCTAGGCGAGCAGACATGGATGATGCCACTGGCGCATTTTTGTCAGCACTTTTTTTTTTTTTTTTTTTTTTTTTTTTTTCCTTTTTTTTTTTTTTTTTTTTTTTTTTTTTTTTTTTTATGTCATGGAGGATTCCTTCATCATTTTTTTTTTTTTTTTTTTTGTCATGGAGACATAAACATCCCTTGGCACATATGGCAGGCAAAATACCCATATGGATTAGAATTAGCACTAGGGGATAGAACGTTTCGTGTACTCCGTCTTGTCTAGGCAGGGTAGAGAAAAGCACATCGTCGAGTACAGATTCCCGGCTCTCCACCCCCACCGCCCCCCTCCCTGCCTAAACGTTGTGCGTGCGTGCCACGTAATGCATTATAATATTATAATATATATATATATATATGTAGATGATAAGGTGGTCCTGCATGCACGCCTGAGTATTTGATAAGCCATCATCCTGCCTGCACGGAAAGCGCCAAGTTAGTGTTTTATACCCCTGTGTGGATGAAACCCTGAACCTATATTTTTTTTAAACGCAGAGAGCTGCTATTTGTATATAACATCTTGCTAAGGCGTACAGAGTTTCAAGGGGTCCTTATATATATATATTATTACGTATACAATTATAATTATCCGTTGTGTATATTTTATAAAAATATTGCCATCCGCACGTGTAGCGGCCACGGCGCTCTTCCCCTCCTCCAAGAAGGCACAAAAAAAAAAAAAAAACACTCACAAACGACAATTAGCCAATTTGTAACGACATCCAAGGATGAAGCTTGTAGAGTTTAGAGTAACTATGCCTCTGTCCATGGAGGAGTATAATTTGTGTCAGCGTTACCTGCTAGCAAAAATGACTTGCGAAGATGCAGACAATGCAATAACAGGAATGGGGTGCAATAACAGAACGGATGGAAAGAGTCTAGTGCTGTTTAAAAAAGGGAAAGCTGAAGATGAGAATGGGGAGACAGTAGATTACACATTCAAAAGAATGAATCTTGTAAATAAGGTACCTAAATGGTTACAAAATTTTGTGGACCCTAATTATTGCCTGATAGACGAGAAGTCATGGAACAATCACCCCAAGTTAAGGACTGTGTATGAAGCTCGTGGTTTTCCTAGGGCACGTGTTGAGGTAGATTCAACTTTTCGTCCTGGTCACAACACAGAGGATAATGTCTTTAACCTTTCAGATGAAGTATTGGCTGAAAGAAAAGTTATTTTAGTCGACATAGTAAAGGATAGCGCGTACTGCAGGGAGTACTACCCTGAAGAGGACCCCACACTTTACTATAGTGAAAAGGCACAAAGAGGAAAGCTAGATGATAATTGGATTGAAAAAAGCAAAGTGCTTATAACATGTTATAAACTCTTCCATATTGACATTCCCTACTTTGGAGTGTTTTGTTCTAAGTTAGAAAATTGGATCGTGAGTGCTATTAAGGAGAGCTTGGTGAAATATCACCGTAAGTCCTTCTGTTGGATTGACGAATGGGTTGACTTATCTGAAGAGCAAATACATAAGTTTGAAGAAGAAATAATAGAAAGGATAGAAAATTTTTGGAAGGAGATAGGACTAGATGTGGAGACAGATTCAACTTTGGCTGTTCAATATATGGCTGAACGACAAGCTCGTGGTATATACCCACAAGTTTCTTATACCTGTCTCCATGGTGATAACAGTAGTAAAAATTGCAATTCTAGCGATAGTACCAAGAGTGATTCTTCCTCTGCTTCCTCCTCAAAATGTTGTGCGAAAAGTGGTAAAGACAATGGTACTACAACGCTTTATCATGCGAACGTTACTAAAGCTCAGTTGAAGAAATGCTCGCAGCTCAAATCGGTGAAGAAGGGAAGAAACGGTAAGAAGAAGAGGAAAAAGGTAAAGGGCGGAGAAGAGGGTAAAAAATGTAAAAAGTGCGCCAAGTCGAAGGGAAACGTAAAACAACAACAAGAACAGGGACAAGTAAATGGAGAGGAGAAACAGGCCGGAGAGCGAGAACAACAGAAGCTTGATTCATGTCAACGTCAGGGTAACCACACAGAAGAAGGAGTATGTTCGAAACTCAGAGGACCTGATGCAGCAACGAATGACATGGAAGGTGATGTGGAGAAATTACAATCGGGAGAAGAAACACCGACAACCGATTCGCACACGTTGCATGAGGACGAGGAAGAGGATGAACAGGGGGAGGAGGACGAGGACGAGGACGGAAGCAGCGGCGATGATGATGATGAGGATGACGATGAGGACGACGACGATGAGGATGGTGAGGAGGACGAAGACAGCAGTGAACACGTGGACCATGAAGAACATCCCACGAGTAGAAAAAAGTCCAGCGCTAGTAAATCGATCAAGGGCAACAGCTCAAAGGGACAGACGAACAGGACAAATTCCAAGCACTCCGTATCCTCAAGTACAGACCAAGAGAAAAACGTGGAGGAGGTAGAAGAAGAAATAGAAGAAAGCGAAATACTCGCTACATCCAGTGATGCAAATATTAGAAGCCGCATTTTGCGGGAGGTGCATCATGTGGACGAGGATATTCTTCTAAGCGAGGAGCCGCAGCAGCACGGGAAGGAGAAAGAAGGAGAGGTAGTAACCCCCATGGCAGGAGTAACAAATGACCGTGATAGTATCGTGCAGAAGAACTTAAACAAGGGTGTGGTTAAAAAGGGCATACAACCCCATGATGGTATGGTGCTGCATGCAGAGTATTTACGCGAAGAGGATGAAGAAGGGGATGGTCTATGGAAGTTAAACCACGTCTTCATTAGCAGAAATAAAATAAGTTTTGAGGAGGAAGGAATAATGATCCCCTGGTCAAGGAAACAATATCTGAAGAGTCTGAATGTAATGAGGATGGGGAAATTTAAAGGGCGTGATGATGTACTTGTGAGAAACGGCTTGCCCAGCAGGATGAAAATGTTAAATAATGAAAAGAGAGTGCAAATGAATAAGTGTAAGATGACTGATGCGGAGAATAATGGTGAAGGAGGAAATGATCTCTTTGCCCCAATTGATTTAGATAGTTTTTACGGACTCCAAGGGGAAGGAAGACGGGAAAGTACCTTCTGGAATGAACATTCAGCACAACATAATGATGCGGGGGCCATTTTAAAATCGTTTAATGTGGTTAAGAATAGCATGAAGGAAAAACAAATGATGAACCAGTACGCACATCATATAGGGGGTGCACACAATTACAGGAGAAACGTGAGACGCAATGATAGCAACATATCTCTGTCCCTCTTTTATGTAATCACAATGATGTCTTTTGTATATATATTCATGTCGATTTATAAAAGGTTTAAGTCTCTTTTTTACGTGCTCTTGTGTGCATTTATATGCGCATGTGCATTCTTGTACCATGAGTACTGGAATCACTCCTGCCTACACCGTGGTATTAATTACAAATTTTCCATGACCACACCAGCGAGCATTAACCCAGTGACATCCCTCCTGGCTACTGAGAAGAAACAAGACCCCCGAGAAGAGTTTTATAAGAACCTCTACAATAGCGTTTACAATAACCTGTACGAGCTGAACAAGTCAACCCTGAACTTTGCTTCCAAGTCCCTCAATGTACAATTTCAGAGCTCCATTTTTAGCAACCTGAATGAAATGTTTCCCCCCAGGAATGTGCAGGATTCTCCATACATGGACGACTTATAGGGGGTTAACAAAAAAAAAAAAAAAAAGAGAAGAATTGGATTGACGTTATAAAATGAAGGATGACTTGGCTAGTCGGATGAAGTTAACCTGGCAGTGATGTGAAGCGTTTTTTTTTTTTTTTTTTTTT
>NW_012192633.1:0-4146 GCF_000956335.1 Plasmodium fragile | reverse complement strand
AAAAAAAAAAAAAAAAAAAAAAATGGGGAAGAAAAATACAGCGGGTAGAGAAACCACCGATCATAGACAGCCGCTTACCTGATTGTAGTCGCACCAATTTCCATCAGACAAATTCACATCGTAATAAATTTTTCCTTTGGTGTCTTCCACGATGAAATTGCCTTGCGGCAGGAACTCCACAAGTTCGATTCTGCAAAGCGGGGTGTGTGGGGGGAATGGCATTATACAAGAACGGGGCAAAAGCGTTCACTTGGCATGCTCTTTCTCTTGCCGTAATAAATATGTTCGTTGAAAGCTCTTTATTTGTTCCTCTAAATTTTTTAAATGCATCTCTCCCATGGGGTTGTACCCTCGACATTCGAAGGTGGCAAAGTCTCTCCAGTCGTTGTCCGCTCCGCTGTCGTAGGAGCAACCGGTTTTTGTCTGCAAGGGGGGGAGGGGTAGGATAAAATATGATGCCAAAAATATGTGTGAAGAATTGGTATACCTAATTAGAAGGAACACATGCATGTCGGCGTGAACGTGGAAACCCCTGTGTGTATCTCTTCAACTGCGCCTTGTCCATACCTTCACGAAGTTTATGGTCGAGTATTTCGGGTACTCAGTCCACTTGATTAGAAAATTGGCCGTTCTGCGGGGGCGCAAAAAAAGGGGGCGCGTTACATACTATATGGAGAGAGAGAGACAGGGGGGGGAGAAAAAATACTCCCATTTGTGAGTCCTTACCCCCTGCTGTTGGGAATTTCTAAAACGTCCGTATTCCTAAATTGGATGTTTTCTCTGGTGAGGGAAGACGTGCTGTCCTTAACTGGTAAATGGGGAGGGGAAAAGATGAGTGGGTACAGGGAGGAAAGGTATAAGATGATGGGCCAATTGCTGGGCAGGCATGTAAATTCACACTGCCGTGTGCTTCCGTCCAATTCGTACTGTTAAAGACCCACAGGAAGTCATCGTCATAGTATAACTTCTTAACATTTTCCAACTCGGCTTTTATTCGAAGTACGGTGTTCTTCATTTTTTGATGCAGCTTGTGCGTGCGGTATGTTTTTTTTTTTTTTTTTTTTTTTTTTATGAGAAGATCGGTTGGGATTAGCTAGCTGGGAGCATCCTTTGGGGGGGAGGAAAGGACGTATGATCGTTAGACGGTGTGTGGAGCGGTGGTGTGAGGCGACCATATATATCACACACAGGATGCGTGAAGGAAAAATCCCAATTGCACTCTTCTTCCCTTTCGCAAAAGAGTAGCTGCAGTGGAGGTAATTTTGCTACGTGCACGCCTTGACGCAGATGGGACAGTTGTAAGATTCCATATGCACATAATCAGGGGCAGGGGGAGAGAGACTACCACACTGGCGTAAATCATCCATGCAGTGATGTATGATGTATGCCTCAGGAAGTGCCAGAACGACTCCCACTGTTGCGGGTGGCTTACCTAAAGGAGGGTTCCTGTTTTGTGCACGCAAGTAGGTCGTAACAGAGCTTTCTTCGTTTAGCTAAAAATGTTACTGGGGAAGGTCCCTACAGGATAGCATGCATTTTACTTTGTAAAGCTTATTTTCTTTTTTGCAAAGCCTTTACGATAGGTGGGGAAAGAATACACTATAGAGCCATGATCTAATCTTTTGCTCCTCATATCTACACGTGCAGATGCTGACACAGGGAAAAAAAAAAAAAAAAAAAAAAAAAAGTCTCTCAGTACGGTCGCAGTGTGGTATTATTCTGTGCGTGCAATCCGTTTAGGTCATTTTTTTTTTTTTTTTTGCAATTTTTTTGTTCGAGAGAGAAAAAAGTGGAACCATTTTATAATTGCTCAAAGGGATGTGCAGAAAGAATCTTTACAAAAATGGCATAAATGAATCTTTTTGTTTTATTAATTTATTTTTATGTTCCCCAATTTGCAATTATTTTTGAGCATACCATGTATGAGATTGCCAATTGGTAGCCTCTTATGTTAAAGTGATAAAAAAAAAAGGAAACGGGCAGAGAGAGAGAGAAAGAAATGTGCAATGCCTTTGCAGGGTTGCCCACAACTCGTAGGTATGCAAATGGGTTGATGTATGTGTTTGTTTCGTCATAAGAAATAGGAAGCACACGAGTGTTTTTTTATGAAATCCACGTGGTGTATTCCCCAGGGTGGTGAAATTTGTGCCAAGAGGCAGTTACGCCACACCTCACGAAATACAGTATGCTGCCAATAAAAAAAAAAAGGGACAAAATACACATCACAATATTACCAAAGGGAGGGAAATAAAAATAAGGCGAAGAAAAGAGGCACGTAGTTGTGCTGTGGAGAGAGGCACAGAAAAAAAAAGCAGACTCCCTTTTCACACGTTATAAACTTTGTGGATGGCATAACGTGGGGGGTAACCTGTTCCCAATTACATTTGCCCGCGTATCATTCTCTTGGTCGCCATGCGGAGAACAACAAAAATGAGTGCCCAATAACAAGAGCCCCTGCCCCCCCCTCGCACATCCTGTTTAAAATGAACCCCGTCGTTTTACTATGTTCCTGGTACCTCTTTGGCTTAAGTATAGGAACAGACTTTGTTTGTTCTTGTTCTACTACACCGAAGAGTGAGGGTCCAGGAAGTTCGGTGATGTCCAAATTGAGGGACTTGTTTGGAACGAAACAGCAAGAAAGGGAAAGGAACATTATAACATATAAATTTGTAAAGCACACATGTGAGGAGAAAAGTCAAGGCAAAAATGACAAGAACCAAAATGGAAATGGGTTTGAAGTGTCTCATGTGAATAGGCTAATTTACATTAACGAATTGAAAACCTTCATCTTGGGTGCATACATACCATATATATATATGAGTGTGAGGGACATTTATATAGTGTTGAACAAAATAAAGGAGTTAAATTTTAATACAGTATATACCTTTTTGTTTTGGCCTGAAAATGAATACTTGGAAGATTTTTATGATACAACCAAGTCGAAGCTTTTCTACTTACTAAACTTTTGTGCATCCAATGGGCTATTTGTTATATTAGACATAGGGCCCTACATAGACAATATATATAACTCGAATATTCCCACTTATGTTTTGTTCAGCAAAAAATTGAATGAGTATATTAGGGATGTGTATAAAGAAAAGGAAAGGAAAAAAAGTATATTTACAAAAAGAATTGGAGATTACTTATTTTTGAATCTTTTTGGAAAGGGAAGGAGTGTGGTCGTAAGTGAAGATCCTGAAAATGTGAAAAGGGAAGACATAGAACATGAAATAGGTAGGAAGAAAGCTTCTTATACAAAGGGATATTATACATACAACAATATATATAGCTTGTATTATTTTCAGAGGGCTATAAAATGGTTTAATTACATTCTTCCTCGTTTGAAAAAATATTCCAACATAAATAATGGACCAATTATCTACCTGAACATTGACAAGACATTTGATAATTATTACATGTACGTAATTATAAATTTGAAGCGCAGGAATTATTTTAAAAACATATGCAATGTGGAGAGCTATTTTAAGGGTTCCAAATCGGAAGGGGAATCGTTTTTAAATTGTGTCCTTAATTTTTTCAAACGGGTTAAAAGGAGCTACATACTTACACTAGGGTATATTTTGTATGCTAGGTTTAACCAGTATATGAGAATTTTGAAGGAGTACGAATTAGGGTTGATGTACATTAACGAGATTTACAAATTGGTACAATTGCATTTCGGAAAAATTAACACGCTGACGACAAACTACCCTTATATTAAAGAGGAATTTATTAACTCTTATGCAGGGAACAATTGCTACAATCATTTTTTCCATAACAACTGGTTTGACAATGAGTGCATAAAGTTGAACAAGCCTTGTATCTGGTCACAGGTCTGGACTGGTGCCAAGTACAGCATACATAATGTTAACTCGCCTAGCATTTTGAGACGACACTTCCAGGACCCCATCGTGTATGATTCTTCCCCGTCGATCGTGTCCCCGGTCAGCGAACTGCTACCGCGCGAGAGCAGGAACTTTAATCTCGACGAGGTAAAGCAACCCCCCACGGGGCGCGAAGCGGGGGACGAAGCGGGGGACGAAGCGGGGGACGAAGCGGGGGACGACACATTAGACGAAACGCTAGACGACACGGGACATGCCGCAGACCAGGAGGACCTTTCTGAAGACTCCTCGGAGGACGCCC
>NW_012192632.1:156592-177930 GCF_000956335.1 Plasmodium fragile | reverse complement strand
CCCCTTTTGCGGCATTACAGAAAGATAATTGCATGCAATAAAGGAATGCATTTAAAATGGCGTAGCTGTTTTTGTGAAGCCCGAGGGGAGGCGTACATATGTTGAGAGACTTTTCCCCTCCTTGTCATTTTTTTTTTTTTTTTCCCTCCCTCGGCTTTGTTTTGTGTGTTGTATACGTGTAAGTTTTCTTCCTGTCTCTGCAGAGATCACCCAGTTGTGCAGGCCTGTTCGGGTAAAAGTTTCACGCGGCTGATTTGATCCTTCACATTTGGCACTTCACGGTTCGTGTAATTTTATTTTTTTTTATTTTTACATGTACGCGTGGAATGCGCGTTTGTCGTTTTTTTGAACAAAGCATGCATGTGATTAAATCTGTTTCTCGTCCGTACGCGTCATTTTACCAGCAGCAAAATTGTATGTGCGCGAGAGCATATTCCATTTGTAAGCTTACATACATATTTATACCCTTGTTTGTACACATAAGTTTATACTTGTTCACGCATTTGTTGCAAATTTTGATCAAAAGGAAGGTTCATATGAAGCTTAGTTACCATTTTACAACTGTCTGATTCTGTTTTTGTCTTGTTACATCTCATGTTTCATCTCAAATGATTGACCCTTTTTTCTTATTTTAACATGATTATATGAGAAGAGGAAGAACAACAACAACAACAACAACAACAAAAAAATAATTAAAAGCTCAATTTATGTAAGCTTTTTTTTTTCCCCCTTTTTTAAACATGTAACTGTTGTGTTTTTATCAACTTGTTCCCTTTTTTTTTTTAAAAAAAAACCCTTTTTTACTTCTTTCCTTTTTTTTTTTTTTTTTTTTTTTTGTATATATATAATTTGTAAAAAGAAATATATTTGTCTTTGCTTGTCTTTATTTACATGTTTTTTTTTTTTTTTCTCTTAAAAAATAAATGTGGAAATGTTAACATGTTATAACACAACGTTAATTTAAGTGAATATCCAATTTAACTTAAATCAGTTGTTAAATGTGAGATATTTGCAACCCGTGCCTGCTCCAAATTGGTGAAGACCCCAAACTGAACCAAAATAATTTTCTTTTCCCCTTTTTTTTTTTTTTTTGCTTAACCTGAAGCTCCTCAAACACGCATTCGTGAATCGAGTAAGCATTTGCATCTACATATATATTTTGTGTACACTTTCGTATGTTTACGTGTGTATACATGTCTTCGTGAACACTCACACTTCTGCTTCTCGGCGGCCACATACACTCATCCCTCGTGTTGTGCTTGCGCTCCCCCTTTATGTACTGTGTCGAACGCCAGTCCGAAAAAAAAAAAAAAAAAAAAAAATACACAAATAAATATACACATAAGTACCTACACACATACCACCACGTTTTTAATATCCTATAAAAGATTTGCAGCACACGCCCCACCCCCCCTGCTAGTGATCTTCCACACTGTTCCACGAATCCGTTGCATCGAAAACGCCGCTCGAACGGTTGCAGCTGGTCAATAGGGATTGGCCAAAAAAAAAAAAAAAATATATAATCGCGCGCGTCGCTGTGTGTGCCCAGCATAGGCTTTTGCATATTGCATACGTGTATAAGACATATACAAGTTTTACAAAGACCCATAATAAAAAGGCGCCAGGGCTTCCCTTTTGTTTTTTTTTAATTAACAAACACACCGTCCGAAACTATGAAGCTGCTTCAGAACAAAAGCTACCTTTTGGTAGTTTTCCTCCTGTACGTTAGTATATTCGCCAGAGGCGACCAAAACATTGTGGATGAAGTGAAATACCATGAAGAAGTATGTAATGAGAGTGTGGACTTATACCTCCTAATTGATGGGTCAGGAAGTATTGGGTACCCGAACTGGATCACGAAAGTTATACCAATGATCAGTGGCTTGATTGGCAACCTTAACCTCTCCAGGGACGCTATAAACTTATACATAAGTTTATTCGCAAACCACACAACTGAACTGATCAGACTTGGCAGTGGGCCGTCTATTGACAAAAAGCTAGCACTGAAAACAGTTAATGAATTGAGGAAAGTATACATACCTTATGGTAGCACCAATATGTCTTCTGCTCTGGGAGAAGTAGACATGCATTTAAAGGATCGAGTTAACAGACCAAATGCAATCCAATTGGTTATCTTAATGACTGATGGTGTACCAAACAATAGGTACAGAGCTTTGGAACTGAGCAAAATTTTAAAAGACAAAAAAGTGAAATTGGCTGTTATTGGAATTGGACAAGGCATTAACCACCAGTACAATAAATTAATAGCTGGATGTCGACCCCGTGAAAAAAATTGTAAATTTTATTCCTATGCTGATTGGAATGAGGCCGTGGCTCTTATCAAACCTTTTATTTCAAAGGTGTGTACGGAGGTAGAAAGAGTTGCTAAATGTGGTCCCTGGGACCCCTGGACTCCATGCAGTGTTACTTGTGGAAAGGGAACACACAGTAGATCAAGACAAATGTTGCATGAAGGATGTACTACGCATATGGTTAAAGAATGTGAAGAGGAAGAATGTCCAGTGGAACCTGAGCCTATACCTGTACCAGCTCCTGTCCCAGCTGTCCCTGAAGATGTCAACCCACGTAACACGGATGATGACGATGATCATCACCCCAATTTTAACAAAGAGCTAGATGTGCCTGATGTAGATGATGATGTTCCACCTGAAAATGATGGGTCGGATGGAAACCCAGTTGAAGAAAGTTACTTCCCACCAGGAGATGACTCTGTACCTGAGGATTCAAACGTCTTTCCATTACCCCCATCAGTTCCTGAAGGTTCAAATGGAGAATTCCCAACAGATGTGGAGAATAACCCAGATAACACATATAACCCGGATAACCTAGATAACCCCAATAACCCAGATGAGGTACCCATGGAGCCGGAAGTACCTGAAGACAACAACATAAATGAACCAGAACATGTGGACAGTAATGGATATGGAATAAGTGAAAAAGTTATTCCAAAGCCAATTGATAACGAAAAAGACATCAGCAACAAAAACAAAACAGTTCATCCTAACCGATCAAATCAACCTCATGATAGGTATGCAAGACCACACAAAAACACAGAGGAAAATAATAACAATAATAATGTAAATTCAGACATTCCCAACACTCCCATCCCATCATCTGAGTACGAACAACCTGAAGATAAGGGAAAGAAGTCATCATCGAACAATGGTTACAAAATTGCAGGAGGAGTAATTGCTGGATTAGCTTTAGTCAGCTGTGTTGGATTCGCTTACAATTTCGTAGCGAGTGGAGGTGCTGCAGGAATGGCCGGTGAACCTGCTCCCTTCGATGAGGCGATGGCTGAAGATGATAAAGACGTTGCAGAGGCAGACCAGTTTAAGTTACCAGAGGATAACGACTGGAACTGATTGTGATGTTGCGGAATGATGTTGTGGAAGGAGCCGCGCTAGAGTGCGCAATATAGTAAGCTTACTAAAGGCCCTCGCAGGGAGGAGGAAAAAAACACACGCACACACACGCAACATTGTACCGTACGTGTTTACATATGTAGGGTATATATTATGTACGTAGGGTACACTGTTCTGTTGTGTGCTTTTACTCTTGAACCCTCGCACCAAACTACAAACGCAATTTTTAAATAGCTGCACACATATAAATTTAAAACGATGTTTTTTTTTTTTTCCAAACTTAATCGCTTTTTTTATTCTGCTCGACTAACACCGCTCGCCGTTTGTTTCGCTATTTTCATGAGTCACGTTTGTTTGCTTCACCTTCTTCCATTTTACTTTATTCATTTACATTTTTGTCTTTTTTTTTTTTTTGGCGACTCTTTCGCCTGCCACATTTCCCCCCCTTTTTTTTTTTTAACATCCTTTTTGATGAAAACTTTACCAAGGTTTGTGTTACATATAATTTGTGCTACTTTTTAAAATACCTCTCCGTTGGGAAAAAAAATGAAGAAAAAAGTAAATCAAATGGACAAAAAAAAAAAAAGACAAAAAAAAAAGGTGTACAGAGAAGTAGGAAAAAAAACAGGTGACACAACAAATAGATATTTGGGACTTAAAAAGGGAGAAAAATTCTCCATTTGAAAAAAGGACAAATAAACATTCCGAATTCGGCCTCGTTGGGATTGCTCACAGGTGTTCGAGAACGAGTTGATCGTGTCGGAGTGCTACACACACAGGGGGATGGAGACATTCGAACGGAGGTTGTCTATATGTAACCCCCATTTAGGCGCAAAAAATGGCATCAAAAACGAACTGGGGGATTTTCAAAAAATCGTCGACGATGGATCGTTTTTCCATTCCCTCGCCACTTTGGTCCCCCGCTGCAGGGTCCAAAATGCCTAACTTCTCGCACAAGCATTGCGCAAATTCGTATTCCTGAATCTGGAAGTTTGTGTTCACATCTTCGTTTGCAATTTCTCTATTGTAAAAGTCGAGGTAGTAAACTTTTAGCTTTCCCCTTAATTCTTCAAATTCTGCCCTCTCCGCTGGACTCAGAATATTCTCCACGCATTTTCTCAAACTTCCGTCCGCATTTATCTTCCCCTCCTTCATTCTGCAGTAAAAATAAAACCTATACCTTTTCTTCAAGTCGTTGTTAAAATTAATTTTGTTTTTCAAAACGTAGATTTCGTTTTGCGCCTCCTTCTCTTCATGCGTTAAAGAACTACCGGTTTGCACCCAGCTCTTTTTGGGTACATACAATTCGAGTAACTCGCTTTTGCTCAGCTTCGTTTCCATTTTAGGGTTCATTAATTTTGCATATCTCATGTTTAGATCTTCTATCTCTTCTTCAATGGCGCGACTGTCAGGCTTCTCCACGTGTCTGCTTCCGAAAAGTGTGCGATAAAATTTGGAGCGCCGGAGTAGCATTTCTTCCGCATGATGCTTCCCTGTGCTATACAAAACGAAGGTGCTCTCATCACCGCTATCAACATCGAGGCTGAAGCTATTGTATGGAATTGTATAACTGTCTTCCCTTTGTCTGCTCTTCTTGTCGAGTACCATGGCATAATCCTTATTTGCATTTCTGCGTGATGATCTCGTATATGCGTCTTCTAGGGAGCTATCTGAATAGTCTTCATATTCCGTTTGACCAAACATTTGTTTCCTTCCCGTTGTTATATCAATCTGTGTGCGCGCCTCGATTGACCCCTCATCGTGGATTCCCCTTTGGTGCGGTAAAAGGAAATCTTTTCTGAGGCGATCTAATTCGCGCTTCTTCACTTGGTCAATACTGTTTTCCTTTTTTTTATAAAAGGCCCCTTCAAAGTTATTTTTTGGCTTATAAATGTCTTTAATTAATTTTTCAAAGCCCTTTTGTTCTTCCATTTTTATCGCAATGAGACGATTTCGAGAAGACAAAATGTTTATGTATTCATTTTCGTTTCTCTCCGTTGAGTGTTGTGTTTGTTCCCCTACTTTGTGTCTGATTTGTTCGAAAATGGTTGGTAGTTTGGGTCCTATCGGTTTGCGCCTTTTTGAAGAGTCTCCTTGAAGCACATCATCGTTGATGGGTTCCTCTATGCAATTCGTCTCAATGTGCCGCGTTTTTTTTTCATCACGGGGGGAGGACGTAACATATGTACCAGCGCCCATCGACGTGACATAATCCTTTTTATCAATCGTATTGGCGGTGTCACCCTTGGACACATCTTCCCTCATGTATTTGTTTGCCACTTGAATGTTTATTCCGATGGGAATGCCATCAATATAGTTGTTGTTCCTCAACAGTGCATAAGACACACTTTCGTTGAAAAAGGTAAACTGGAGGTCATCTGCATAATTCTCCTTATCATCAAAGTACCCACTTGTGATTATATCCTCATAGATGCTATCCTCCTCATCAATGTAATCATAAATTCCTTTTTTGGTTACATCTTCATTTCGTTTATATCTGCTGGATATGTAATTGCTGGGCTTGAATTCATCCTCTGCTTCTGCCTGCTCTTTTTCCTTCCTCCTTTTATTTCTTTCTCGCTTTTCCTTCTTCTTCCTTTCCTCCGATAGCAAATTTTTGTAGTACACATAAAAGTCATACTCATCGTAGTGACTGTGCTTTCTCTTTTTGCGAAATTCTCTCCTCACTTCATTCACGTCGTGGTTGGTCAGTTTCGTACCCAGGAAATCGGACATGGTTCTGTATTTTTTTCGTCTTAAACAAGGGCATCAAATGTGGTTCAGACGATGCGCATTTTCACACCACATGGGGGGGGCGACATATAAAACAACCTGCTAGCCCCATCCCCCAATAGGAACAAAAAAAAAGGCTCCCTTTTTAAAAGAGGAAACGAAGCAACACTACTCATAAAAGCGAGTTACCCACTTTTTCTTAATCATCCAAATGGGGGTAAAAGCATTTCGCCTAAACAATGATCAAATTTTTTTTGCCGGGTAGAATATTCCACATTTTTGTAAAAATTGGCATGACTCTATTTCTACACAAATGGTGAGCAGGCAATTTTGCATTGCATTGTAATTAATATCTTGTGCACGTGTTGCCGCGAAATGGGGTCCCTTTTTTTTTTTTTTTTTGTTTTTCTCTAATTTGTGAATATTTTCACTTGGTTTAAAAGTACCAACTGTTTTATAAAAATTTGCCGGGCATCTCGTATATAATTGAAGCATCGTCCATTTAGGTAGGAAAGAAAAAAAGGGCACTCTGTGGCTGGGCTCAAAATCGCTTGACCTCTTAAAATTAAGCAATAGTTTGCACGTAGTAGTGGTTATGTATTCATATGCACATAGGTGTGTACGCATGAGTTATATGTGCTAAACGTAACACGCCATTGGCCTACCGCTTTGCACTGTTCTTTGCTCGGCGGTCAAACAATAATGTGTAAGACGAACTAAATGCGAACACGTGATCGTTGGTGAAAGGGTGCCACCACTGGAAGAACAAATTAAAATGGAGGGGGGAACCAGCAACAAAGATAAGCTCTTCTTTAAGTTATATGAATATATAAGCAAGTTAGATAATTTTGCATGTGATGATGTTAGCTTAGAGAAGGAGGGGAGAAAGAAAGTTCTATACATTAGTAAAAAGTCAAAGGGAAAGAAAAGATTGGCTCATTGTCCCCAGGCCACGGAGAAGGCAGAGCATGGAGAACGTAATATAACAGATCGAAGCCATGTGGAAGCTGGTGAGGAGAAGAGTGGTCCATTTTGCGCTGACGACGGCAGAGATGACGACGATAGTTACACCATCAGTTGTAGTAGCAGTTGCAGCAGCAGTTACAGCAGCCGCGCGGACGAGGCGGAAACTGCTACCCCCGTCGCCCCGCGGGATTACCCTGTGACAGCGGAAAACGATGAGGAGGGTGGCCCAGTTAATGTCCACTCGTATGGGCACACTCACCCAAACAAAAAGACAAAGAACACAAAAAAGAAAAGGAGCAGCGGTCAAAGAAGCAACGGCCATAGAAGCAGCGGTCAAAGCAGCGGCCAAAGGAACGACCTCCTATGCGAAATCGAAAACTACTACGTAATTTCAAAGCAGAAGAGAAAAATGGAAGAGTACAAAATCGTAAACGAAATTAAAATTATAAACAGCCAAGGGAGTTGTAATCCTTCAGGGATGATGCAAAAAATTAATGACATTATCAGTGCATATAAAAAGATTAAGGATGAATTAGATAAGCTAGAGAAGAACAAACAATTCATATACGATACGTTTTACTCAATTTTCTTGAACTATTATTCCAGGTATGAAGAATTAAAAGTAATCAAGGGGAATAAACGCAGAGTAGAACGCCACTTGGAATTTTACACCAACGTCGATCATTTCGAAAAGGTACTCAACCACATGGAGAAAAACGAATATGCTTATTTTATTGACATGCACAATAATTCTTTGCAGAAAAGTGCAGGGAAGGTATACTCGGGAGAGGTACTTGAGGGGGACGATCAGAGTGATTATAGTGAGAGCGAGACGGACTCGGGGGATGAAGACGGAGATGTGTACATGGACAAATGGGACGCGGAAGATATACAGAACTGGGGAACCTCATACGGTACCGAAGGCGGGGACACAGACGGTGAGGGAAACCAGGGGGAGGATGAAGAGAGCCACGAAATTGATAACTCCTTACTTAGTGAATGGGAGAAGGAGGAAGAGCTAAGTTCATCTGTCGAAGGATATGCTAATGCTACCCAAACGGGGCAACATCACGATGAAGGTGCAGTTCAGGGGGGTTTACTTAATGGTAGGAACGAAAGGGAATCAGCTCCATTGGAAGAAGACGCAGGGGTGGACGCAATGGGGAGCAATCCCGTGAAGGGGCAACTGCGCAGTCGTATATGGTGGGCGAAAAAGAAGAAAAGAAGGAGCTCATCTCGGGGGATATTAAATGGGGTAGCAACCGGTGCAACACACGGTATGTCGAACGGAGGGGCCCTTACCCAAGGTGCAAATCAGCCCCGCCGTGGCAAAACCAAAAGGGGGAGCGAGAAGAACGAAATTTGTCACATGCTTGAATTTTCCGAAAAGGCCATAAAATTCTTCAAGAAAAATGGCACCTATTTGCACGCCAAGGCTAAATTGACCAAGTACCAGTCCATCATAAGACGTATTTTGAAGTACGTTATTAATTTGTTTAGGGACGTTCTCAACAACGCAGAGTTGAATATGTCCTCTGATAGAGGGGGTGAGAGTTTGACCCTGTATGGGACCTCGTCGTTTCAGCAAAATGGCAAAGAGGTGACCGTGTCGCAGGAGGTAAGCTGTGGGGGAAAATGGTGGGAAGGCAGTAATCTGAGCGAAAAAAGACTACCTGGGGAAGACAACCATATGAATAGATTCAAATCTAACGATATGAAGGATTCCCCGCAACGCATAAATGATGAGAAAGATGAATCGAATCATAAACAGCCACATGAGGAAGCTAATTTGACAGACGAACTGGAGGATAATCAAATTTACAAAAACATAAGCATGATATATTTTAGCAAGTATATAAATGAACTGGAGTACTACAAGAAGTTCAAAATAAAGTGCAGCAGCATGCGAGATGTAATATACTTCATTTATGAAAAATCCCTAGTGGATGAAAATAATTTGTACACAGAGGAATATAGCAGTTTGGAAAATTTCTACGTCAGCACAAGGGTAAAATTATTGAACAGTAATATACTAAGCAGTAATGTATTGAGCAATTTTGAGTACCTACTGAAGAGTGATATTTGCAAGTATATAAAGAACATTTGTCTGTTAGCCATGTACGTTTCTAAGTTAGAGGTAGACTTGTACACATATATATTCAATAACAATCTTAACAATTCCCTTAACATTATTTTGAATAACATTGGGGTGTGTATATTTGACTGTTTACATGACTGCATCCACCACCTTAACAATATACAGTTGATTAGAAAAATTATTCGAATCATTTATGTAGACCTCATCGAAACATATAGTGATAATTCCTACAGGGTCATTTGTGATTACTTAAAAAAAATTTGTAAAATTTTGAAAGACAAATTACTTTACGTGATTGAGATGTACATTTCGTACTACACCAAAAATACGAATGCTACTTTGCCCTATGTATGCTTCAACCCTCTGAGGACAAAATTCATCAACATGGTCAACAATTTTTTGTATGATGAGTATCTCCGCACGAGTGATGAGCATACTAAGGGGGAGGGGTACCCTGTGAAAACCGGACAGGAGGCATCGAGCAAGGAAGGGCGGAATGGACAAGTGAATGGCTTATTTTCCTCCAATGAGAATAATCACCCTATCGGTGAGAGCGTAATGTGTGGGGATAAATCTGAGCCAGTGCGCAATTTTGAAAATTGTGATGAGGAGGGAAACCCAATGTGTGAAGACACTCACAACGTAGATGACCCGTCTAGGAAGAGAACAAGGAGTGTCAACAGCGCTGAAAGTGTGGAAAGTCGGGATAGTATGGAAAGCTTAACTAGTGGAAGATACGCGAAGGAAAGCGAATGCAACAAGAATGTGCTGAGTGAGAAGAATGTATACAAGCCCTTTTCCTTCCACCGCCGTGCATTTAATAAGGACACTAAATTCGGCCTCTGTGGTATAGACCTAAACATTATTGGTACCATCCTAATTTTGAAGACGATACATTTTATAATTGACGAAGAGACGTTGCTGGAGCTGTTCAGGGAGTGCCTGGAAAATAGTTTCAACTCCATAACATGCATTTATAAGGAGCACATGAAAAATCATCCTGACGACATGTTTAATGGCGCTCTTTATTTAATTAAAAATTTGAGTCTTTTGCTATATTTGTTTTACAAAGTTACAAAGGATGGCGAATTTGTCCGCTTTTACCTGAACAGCGGGCTGACAGAGCAGCTCCTCTTGGGGGCATCTCCAAAAGAATGGATAATGGACAGCCATAGTGGCAGCGGGAAAAAGGAAGGAGACAAAATGGGGGCCGAAAATGAAAACTCCATTTTGTGCTTTTTCAAAAGGGTTTACAACATGTCGTCACAGAACGTGCAGGACCAAATCCTGGACGCCTTCAACGATGCCATTTACAACTTTACTGTGGCCACTGTGTCAAGGGGTAAGTGCGATTTAGCGGTGCGAGTGCATGTACTTATTCGCCGCTACTCTCATATGTGTGTGCCTTTATTGTTGCTGTCTGCCCACCCCCGTGAGACTACCTCCAACTCAGCGAAAAAGTCAACCTGCCAACTGCGTGTATAAACTTTTTCTCCTTTCCGCCCTCTTTTCTTCTACAGTATGTTCCCCCTTGATTAAAATCCTGTCCATGGAGTACAAAGAAAACAGTGTGCTTCAAAAGGAGGAAGAGATTAAAAAAAACACTCACGATTTTTTGAATGCAAAAAGGAGTCGCCAATCAGATTTGCAATCAGGACACAAGAAGGTGGACTTCTCCTTTTTGCGCGAAATAAATTTTGACTTGCTAAAGGAATACGCAGAAAAGATTAACAACACACAGAGTGCAGAGGCACCCAACTGTTCCAACCTCGATGACGTAAAAAAGAGCCTCCATTCATTTAAGCAAAACGTTTGTGACCTATTTCCTAAGATATATTTTTACGTGAAGTTATTTATTTGCTCCAATACGGAAAAGCCAGACGAGAGTGAGTTTTTCCCTGGACTGTTTTCCCACATCGTGGGCCTCTTGACGTACAAAATAGTGGGCCTGCTCAGGTGAGTGCTTTTGCCTTTTTCATTTGCTCGCGAATGGGTGTGGAGCGCTCCCGCTCGTTTCGCAGCTCTCCACCCTCTCACCGTTGCAACACTGTAACATTGTAACATGTAACACTGTAACTTCGCACCCGCACCCCCCTGTAGCGAGGTGTACCTCATCATAAGGCTCAAGTATGCAGACCAAGTGGAAACCATATTTGAAGAGAACTACGTCAGCGACATTTTCCTCTTCCTGAATTCGAGCGAGCAGTACGTCTGCTCCTTTTCGGACATCCACGAATATTTCGACACAAACAAGAATTACAACTTTTGGGGGGAGTAATTTTTTTTTACAAAAAGGAGTTTGCGGGGTCATCGAATTGGCCATTTATATAATACAGCAGAAGGACAAAAAAAAAAAAAAAAAAAAAGGCTGTAATGGGGAGAAGACTGTGCACACACAAAAAAGGGAGTGTAAAAACGGGTGTGACAAAACATGAGGAAAGGGGGGGGAATAAAACTGGAGGAGCATTTCGAGCAAAATATTACACCATGTTTGCAGTGCGAATGAGTCAAGCGCCCTCCTCAACAGGATAATCAATAAAGTAAATTCCCCGGTCGGACGAAAAAATAATTTTGTTATTCTTGTGGCGTATGAAGTAAGACCACTTGAAGTAAAAGAGCCCAACGGGCAACTGCACACATTTGTAAAATATAAAAGTGGACAAATTAAAAATAAAAATTTCATTTTCCACCAAAATGAAAAGCAAATTTTCCACCGATTTGTAAATATCCAAAATTTTTTTTTTTAATTTTTTAATTCTGTACATATCCACAGCTTTTTTAAAATCAAAAATGATTAACCTCCTCCCATTTTTTGCTACAATAATTTTTTCATCATCCAAAAATTTCCCATGACTTATAAATTTTGAAGAAAAATCAACACAAAAAATTAATTCGTGTTCACATTTCTGGGCATTTATATTAATTTGTAAAACTCGAATGTGACATTTCCCGAAATTATTCTTGTAGCATAACAGATAATTCACATTGAAATCAAAAATGACAATATTTTTTAAAAAATTTTTATAAAAATAACTTGTACAATTATTATTAATGTCGTATATAAAGAGACTCTTGGAATTATTAAACAGAATAAGATTTTCAAAGAAAATTACTTGTTTGTTATTTGCTACTTCAACGTTAATTTTTTTTACAAACTGATATGTCCTTATGCAAAATACATCAATACAACTTTCGTAATATATATAAGCATAATTTTTGTCAATGTAAATGGACTTAATACTGTTATTCCTGAACATACACAGGATGTGATATTTTTCAAGAACTTCGATAATGCCGTTGCTGCTTTTTCGGCCAAACCCTATTGCCATGTTGCTCATGCCTACCGTGATGCTATCACTTCTTTCATTTTCAATTCCATTTTGATTATACCTACAGGACTCCTCCAAGGAATTACGGTGGGGGAGCATGTCACTTGCGCAATTGTTGCACAATTCCGTGGAGTCGTTCTTTTCAGAGTGTCCTCTGTTCAAATTCCCTTCGAGGAGGGACACATCCGTGTTGACCCCTTTGTTTTCCTTCCTCGTGATTCTGTACAAGCACACTTTACCAGTCAGGGAACCTATGGGGTGTGAAGGGAAATGAAAAAAGACGGTAAATATATATTGGGGCGGCAATGGAGCAAATGACACAACCACGTGTGTGCCTACGCCAAGTACGCAACATACCAGTGCAAATATAATTGTCGTCTGTGTATAGAACAACTATGGGGTCCGATAGCAGGGTCTGAATGCAGTTGTGAAGGACGATCTTTTGGCTTTTCCTCCCCCTTTGGTCGCCTCTCCGTCCCCTAAAGCTAAAGCAGATATTGTGCTTCCCATTGAAGCATTGATTCATCACCTTGCTTTCGTTACTCATTTTTATTATTTTTTCTTTTTTTGTATGACGTCACAACTTTGGCGAGGGGGTTCTGTCTCACATCTTGCGCTCACTCTTTTGGGAAGGAGCACCATAAGTGGGGGCGCCTAAACGCAAATAGGAAAAAGATATAAAAGAAAAAAAAAAAAAGCGCCTTGGCTTTGTCTCTATATGCCTTTCCTTCTTTGAATAAAGACGCATAACACGTTTGACTTCAAAATTGTTATGTACTAAGGGGACGAGGTCACAAATTTGGCAAACGAGAAAAAAAAAAAAAAATGCCACTTTTTTACTAGGCCTAGTTCCAAGGCGGGCGAAACGGAATATAAAAATAAAAGCATGTCAATTAATGTTCGTCACGTTTTGCTTTTCAAAATGGACGACATGGAGATGCCACCTTGTAATTTCAATTGGAAAAAAAGAAAAAAATACAAAAAAAAAAAATTATAAAATAATGCGAAGGAGCGGGGTAGGGCGAAATAACAGCAGATATGTTTATATTAAAAATGAGAAGACTGAGGGCGGAAGAAATAATCATAATAATAATAAATAAGTCAAAAAAGGAATCCTTGAAAAATGGAAAGACTAACATAAAAGTGCAGAAAAAAAAAAAATTGTAAAATATAAAAATAACAACGATGGTAAAAAAAAAAAAAAAAAAGGTAAATTTTTTCATTCTCCATCACCATTCTCTTCACCCTTTAAAAAAAAAAATGGTGTTCACCTTAAAAAGGTTTTGCGTGGAACAGTATTAATCTTCTGCTAAACAAAGTTGGTGCGGTTCGCATTGATCCAACCGATTGAGCATAAGGCAACACAAATAAAATAGTCCCCCATGCGCACATAAGCTGTGTATACATGTTCCACCGCAGGAGGTGTCCCCCCACTGATCCAGGGGTATAATAAAATAACAACGGGGAGGTAGTAATAAAAATGTCCTTGCACGATAGACATACGCACTTCAAATATGGCGATGGAAGGATCTAAAGGTCCTGCAGGAGGTTCGCGTCCTGTTCGTCCTGTTCGTCCTGTTCGTCCTGTTCGTCCTGTTCGTCCTGTTCGTCCTGTTCGTCCTGTTCGTCCTGTTCGTCCTGTTCGTCTTTTATGAAAGGCTCCAGCAGGTAGGAGGTAAAGTCTATCGAGTTAGCCTTTTCGTTTAAGCCCTTGTCGTACTTCCAAAAGCTGTATAGGGTTAAGTTGATTAGGTGCGTTTCGGAGTGTTGCAGATTTGGGATGTAAATGTGGGACGTGTGCACATTTAGCTGCTCTATGTGCCTGATGATTTTCTCCGTCCTGCAGTGCTTGATGTCTTCGACGTATCCTGGGGGAAGGGATGCGGCGGGACAAAAAAGTTGGCGTAGCGATGTGACATGATTTTACGGGGGGGACAGAAAAGAGCGACACGGATGGAAGCCCACACGAAGGTGGCATTAGCTTTAACTAATTTGCAACCGTTTGCAGCTGCGCTATGGGTGGCAGACACAGTGGAGCAGCCCTCCCCTCGCAAGAAAAGGCAATGTTACCTGCTACCTTAGACATGTACTTGAAGTAGCTCTTCTGGCCTACCGTTTCTATCGGAGTGACCTTTGAAAATACTTTCTGGTCAATGAACATGAAACAAATCTCGAAGAAGTAGGGAGAGGGGAGCTCAAAGAGCTCATTCTGGTTTTTGTACTCCTCTTCCTTTATGTTTATGAAATTCTTTATGTAGAACCAGAAGGGAAACTCTACTTCGACGTAAGTGAAAGACGAAAGGGTGATGGCAAGGTAAATTGGCATCCATTGCCTTTCGCCGGCTTTCATTTCTTTTATGTCAAATCCCTGCAAGGGTGTGTGTGTGCGTCATGCGCTGTGATGAGGTATTGACTACAAAGTGGCGTGCGCACGAAATGTTGAACTCCTCTCGCTAACCTCCACAAAGGCCGTGGGCAAGGGGGGGATGTCCACGAGGGCCTTAACCACGACGAGTTCACCCAACGCCCGGTCGTAGAGAGACATGTTGATGGCATCATTTAAAAAAAGCTTCGCGTACTGTATATTAGTGTAATTATAAGAGGAGTTCAGTTTGAGCGGCAAGTACTCAATATCGATGTCCTCATTTATAAGCGTCTTGTTCAATATAGTAGGTCTACTAATGTCAATATTGTCGATATAAATTCTTTCGTCATTAAAGGATAAATCGTTTTCCCCTACATCCACATTGTCCAAGTAGGAATACACGTTGTGAATATTCTCCCTACTATTAAAGTCGGTATTTTTTTTTGACCTCACATAAACTCCATTGTTTAAGACGTACTGATATAAATTGTTTGGCATGGGCATATCTTCCGCGTAAGACATTAACGTGGTTAAAATGTTATAAAATCGATCATATATAGACTTGAATGTAATAATTTTAATCTCCTTTTTATAATTTTCTTCCTCTGTACTATTATGTTCGTATTCATAAATAGAGTTTTCAATTTTATCCAATAACGACTCCCCCATCATTTTAGCATCCTCATCCATGCTCATATTTTTGTTTCCATATATCAACTGATTTCTTAAATATTGTAGGTAGTAGAAAGAAATGCAAGCTTCTACATTTTTGAATGGCAAAGGGGGGAAGTCTACAAGAACAATATTTTCGATATTTTTATTTGCATTATTTGCATTATTTTCTTTATTGCTTGCGTTTTTATTTGGTTGGTAATTATTGTATGTGTCTTCCTCGTTGTGTGCTCTTCTGGGATTTTTTCTGTTATAATTGAAAAGTTTTTTTTTTTTTTCATTTTGATTTTCTTCCTTCCCTGTACCAGTGGATGCTCGTTTATTGGTTTTATTCTTTTTTTTAAAAATGTTGAATACGTCGTCCATATTGAGTGGGCTCTGCGCGAGGGGGGTGAGCGAAGCGAGGTATACTGTCCGATGAACACGGCTGTATGGACACTCTGGGGGACACGGGCAAGCCGCCCATAACAGGAGTAAGTACTGCACCGGAGAAATACTCCCCTCCACCAATTACTCAGCATTATCTGTTCCCTTTATCGACCTATCACAATGATTTCTCTCCCTTTTATAGGTCAAATAAGACGCACATTGGGTTATATTCAACCCGCCCCACCCTTATCATAATTACCTTTCATGCATTTATGCTAAGTACCGCTAATGTGTATAACCTGGTTAACTCAATAGCTCTGGGAAAACCTATTGTTAGGCCTTTTAAAAACATATCTTAAGGGATCAAAACGGGGAGGGGCGACTTGAGGTGTATTGCCTCATTCATAGATGATGGGTGTAACATGTACAATTGCGAGACTTATATGGGAAGTACAAACAACAAGAGGAAAAAGAAGAAGAAGAAGAAGAAGAACAACAAGAGTGGTCCTCCCCCCCACTTTTTGACTAACATAAGAAGACAGCAATGTGTTACGCGCCCATTTGTAAAACGTGTTCTCACAAATGCCAACGGGAGAGCATTTGCGGCATTTTTTCTCCAAGTACCAATGATGAAATGCTACTGCTAAATATGGCGTCTCTTTCTCGCGATGCTTTTTACTATTATTTGCGGCGTAAGCATGTGCGCCTTATCCACACGGGGCTCTATAGCGGTCAAGCGAGGAGCCATGTCTAGACAGAAGATAAGGTGATTACCGCAGGAAAGTGCACGCCTTATTGCACTTATGTGTGTTTTTTTTTTTTTTTTTTTTTTTTTTGACTTCAATTTTGAAGGTATATCATCTCGTACCTCCTACCATATTGCGTAAAGAGGCGGACTTTTTTTTTCCCCATTAAACGGAGAGTAATGCGCTTCGTGCAAAAGGAGATGTTCAGGGGACAGTATTTCCACCGTTGTGAACACATTGCTATATATATTTTAACAGTTAAAAGGAAATGAAGTCGAATTGTTTTTCTCCTGCCGTTGATTTGTCATATTAAGCACATAATCAAAAATGACATTCCCCATTTTGAGGACTTGCCTTTCTCTTAACACAGAGAAGGGTCTCCTATTTTGCTCATTTTCTCCATAACAGACCGGAGGGAAAAACAATATAGATGCCCTTCCATGTTGCTCTGATTAGGTATTCAAAGGGAAAGACTTATGGAAAAAAAAAAAAAAAAAAAAAAAAAGTACCTCCAATTTTTCGTGCCTGATTAGCAAGATGGCATTGCCGCTTTGCTTCGAGGCGTATCTGTGTGAAGGGTAAACTAGTAGGCAAAATAGGCGACAACTTAGTAGACACGTTTATATGTACATAAATGTACATGACTGCGTAACCCCGCCCTCTTCTGCTAATGCTAACGCTAATGATAATGCTAACCCTAACGCTCCATGTGGACCTCACAAATTAATTAGCATTTTTTTTAATTCCGAACTTTTACAAAAATGATGCGCTGCCCTCAGTGGGTGCTTTAACAAATTAAGCCCATTTCGGTGATCACAAGAAGTTTATTTTTGTCTTCACCTTTTTGGATCAACGTAGATAGTGGCGGATGGACATTTTCCATACGGTGACTGCATATCGAAAGATGAGCAGCATCAGGAGGGGAAGACGGACACCGAAATGGGGTCAAGGGGAAAAAGGAGGGGTAGCCATTCGCGAAAATTGAAACTGCTCAATGGGTAGAATTGTGTCCAAAAAAAGGGGGTAAAAAATAGCACCCGTAAAAATACCTCTATTTATTTTATCACATTTTAATGTGGTTAATTTTTTTTTTTTTTTTTTTTTTTGTTCACGTTAATGACGCGGCTGAGGGGATAAAGATGGAGTTTAAAAGTGTGTCCCCATTCATAGATTCCTTTTTCCACTTTGCGTCTGTACCAAGTACAAAGTTGCTCATAAGTAGCGAAACGCACAGAAATATGCTTGTACCGTACGTATGTAATACACATACACACCATTTTACACACATGTATATGCTAAAAGTGGCCTCTCCACTGGTGCGCTTCGCTAGCGTTAGAGTGAATGTAAATGCCTTGAGGGCATAGTGCAACGCGAAAAAAGAAGGGGCGCCTGTGGTGCGTGGAGATTTATGTGGGGAGGAAAAAGGCGAGTGGTAATTTGCTTCCCCCTGAAAAGTTCTGCGAGGGGCATTTGGGGATATCGCGAAAATTTGGAAAAATGGATGTATTGGAAAAACTGCAAAAATCGCACACCTAGGAAAAAGTGTTCATGTGGGACAGGATGATGAAAAATCCGCATCACACAAAATGGGCAACGCAGAACACGGGAGAATTGCAACAGGGAGGGAGAGGGGTATGCCAGCAGAGGAATAAATTGCCTTTATCTTCGAAAAAAAAATAGCGCCCCGTTAAACTTGCTCTCTCTCTCCAAAGTTGGTAACCATTTTTTTAATCCGCGCAAATTTCACTTCTTAACCCAACTTGATTTGTATTTTTTTTTTTTGTCTGTGTGTTTTTGCTCTGAGCATATGTTTTTTGGTCGGTGAATTTTTCGCTAATACATATTTGTTACATGAAAAAAATTTGGAATGAATTTTTTTTGGAGCAAATTTGTGGTGCATTTTTCGCCTGTAGCTATTTTTCCGTTTTGTGAATTTCATTTTCCGCGTGTGATCCTGTAAACAGAAATATATTTTTTTTTTTGTTTTTTTTGTCCGCGTTTTGCATTCGCCCTTTTTTTTTTTTTGTTTTTTTTTCTCCTTCCGAAACTTTTAAAATTACAGTTTGTAACCCGTGCCGCTTGAATTGCCCTTTTTGGAGAGTGCACCCATGTTAACCTGGGCATAAATACACGCAACACAACGCAACACAGCATAACCTAATTAACCCATTAACCACTTAAACATGAAGGGCAAAATCTTCCTTCTGGCCATTTTTTTCCTGACGCTACATGTTGTGGCATCGTGTGATAAAACCAATATTACGGTAACCAAGTACAAACCCAAAAATGGAAATGACACAGAGCTCGGTACAAATAATAAGACAGATAGCCAGGGATCCGGAAACAGCAATGGGGATCTTTTCATGGGACAAAATATAATTAATTATTTTAAAAACATTTTAAACGATCTCAATAATCATTCTAAAAAGGATAGTGATGTTCCTGATGATGTAAAAATCATAGGTCAGGTGTCAGAACAGGTTCCTACAACGATTGAGGGAACGGATGACGAGGAAGGAGACGATGGGGTAAATGCACCAGGCCAGAACGGCGCGCAGAGTGGCCAGCAAACTGGTGCGAACAATGATAGGCTGACTGTCGCGCAGAGTGGACATAACGTGGGAGAGGCGCAGTCCAATCTTCCAGTCAAAGGAGAGATGTACAGCGGGTCCAGCCTAAAATTCTCAGACGAGCTATATGAAGATATCTTAAACAGCTTAAGTAAAAAGGGCGGTGAAGAAGGAATCAATTATGATCACAAATATAATGAGTTCAAAAAGGAATACGATGGGTTCTTATCGTTAAATAAAAACGAATATGAAATTATAGGAAAGCTTGTTGCTGCATTTTCCGTGTACAATGATGCCATTGGCGAGGATGCAGATTCTGTGTACGAATCGATTAAGAAGTCCTTTACGGATCCAAAGTTTAAACAAGAATTTAAAGACTTCATGAATGGGCTTTATGACTATGCTAACACGAAGCATCATATAAGAGGCGCACAAACGGAGGAGGCCAAGACATACCTCATGCTGTTTCAGAACGTACTCAATTTTCTCAACATGATATAAGGTGGGGCTTCACACGTGGGAATGCCTTACTGCGGCCATTTTAGGCGTATTTTGTTTAAACAGCGTTTGCAAGGCTCATTAAATGACATGCCGGGGCATTAGTCTCGTACCGTCCGTTCGTCACGTCTTTCGTTTTTTTCCGATTTGTCTTTCCATTTTGCACCATTTCGTCATTGCTACTCAGCGCATAGGATAATGGGCTCACAACCCCACATGGCCGAACGCACACAATGACGCAATGTTGATCCCCGTGACCACAATGTAGCGGATCTGCTCTGCTTACATATTTTTACGTTTTGTTATATTTTAAAGAACTTTATCATGCGGTCCATAATATACTGCGACGTCAAACATGTAGTGTGTTTCGACATTTTTTGGTACTTTTTTTTTTTTTTTTTTTTTTCGTGCATACGTGGTGAAAGACATTTTGGAAAACAACATTCCCCGCTTTGTTGCAATTTGCTTTTTCCTTTTGGGTCTTTTCCGCAAGGGGATGAACTTGCAGCCGTTTTAAATATTTTGTTTTTTACACAGCTTTACAAAATGGGGATGAAAAAATGAACCAAAGGAACAACGTGTCATTGAGAATTGTCTATTGCCGACAGAAAGGACAAGCGAGCTGACACACCATGCTCCCTTTTTTTTATTTTTTTTAAAAATCAATTGCGGTGCGAATTTTTTTTGCAAAAGTGGAGTATGCTCCTTTGGTACAGTCCATATGATTATTTTTATTTTATTATTTCAGGAAAATACTTTTTCATATTTACATTATATAGCGTATCCCTCAGGAAGTTTTTTTTTTTTTTTTTTTTTTTCTTCTTTTTTATTTATTTTCGTGTAGCATATTTTCCCTTTGAGCTTTTATTTATTTATTTTTTTTTTTTTGTGTAACGTATTTTACATTTGAGCATTTTTTTTGTTGGATTTGTTAACATGTGTATTGGTGTAATTGTGCTGGCGAAGGTGGAGCGAACGAAATTATACCTTAAGGGATAATGCACTGCCACATTTTTTGCGCGATGATGAAATGAGAAAAACTTCCTTTTCGTTTTCAATTTTTGTTTTTCTTCCATCCATTTGGCCAGCCTTATTCTGCTGGTCGCTCCACTAAGGGATTGCCCCGTGTTATGCCATTTTTTTTGGAGTGCATACATGAGGCCGAAAAAGCTGTACCAACCGAACTTCTCCATGTCTTCATTCTCAATTTAAAAAAGAAAAAAAAAAAAAGCTGTGCTTGTACATGTACACTTTAATCGGCCACGTGTAATCGGTGGTGAATTCTCCGACGAGAAGAGAAAACGCAAGTGCGCTTCCTTTGCAGTGGCTCATAAAAATACATGCATGCAAATGATGCAATGCTGGTGTATCGACCCTGAGCGAGGTGAAATTTGGAGCCGCTTGGCGTATTTTTCCAGTCATAATTTGCCAGGTGTGATAATTCACAAAATGAGCAATTCACGAGGTGCGGAAATTGCTAATTTTTTTTTGAGGATCTCTCTTTTGCTTCCAGGCAACTTGCCCGAGCATGCAATTTTTGCCATTAAGGAGTTCCTTTTTTTGAGTTGGAGAAATTATTAATTTGACGGGGGAAAAAAAAAAAAAA
>NW_012192632.1:152420-153985 GCF_000956335.1 Plasmodium fragile | reverse complement strand
GAGAAATTATTAATTTGACGGGGGAAAAAAAAAAAAAAATAAAAAAAAAAATACACACACGCGGGTATCCAAATATGTGCACAGATATTCGCTCATTTCCACTTAGAACTAAGATAAAAAAAAAAAAAAAAAAAAAAAAGAGGTTTACTATTTCAGTCACACGATTTTCCTCTCTCATCATCAAATGCGCTTTTCCCTAAATAAACATTACGCAAATAACGCAGTGTGTATCAGTATAGCGACTTAAACAATCGTAATTTTTGCACCAAAAAAAAAAAAAAAAAAAAATGAAGAAAACAATTGCACTCTTTGGTTCCCTGTGCCTGCTGCTTTCATACAGCAGCGTGTCGTCTGAAAAGTTAGGCATTCAGAAGAAGAAAAATAATCTGGAGCAGGATGCCATTCACATGTTGATGAAGAAGCTGGAGAGTTTGTACAAACTGAGCGCGACGGATAATGGAGAAGTCTTTAACAAAGAAATTGAGACTTTGAAAAAACAGATTGACCAGCTGCAGCAACAAGGGGGCGTAAACGAAGGGGAAAGTCTAGGTCACCTCCTAGAGAGCGATGCCGCAGATGAGTCCACCAAGAAGACCATTTTTGGAATGGACGAAGACGACCTGGATAACTACGATGCGGACTTCACAGGACAGAGCAAGGGAAAAATTAAGGGGCAGTCAAGTAAGTATCAGAAGAAAATAACCGGAAATGATGAAACCTCGGGGCAAGCATCCGGTACGGCAGGGCAATCCACGGGTAATCCAGCTAGCAGTGCGCCATCAGGAAATGAGACTTCCCAGGGTGCTCAAGCCTCAAGTGGTCCCAGTCTTAATACAGGAGCATCAGCAGGCACAACAAGCACGACAGGCACACAAACTTCAAGTCCATCAAGTCAGGGTACTGTCACAGGTGGAGCACCACAACAAGGTAGAATTGCACCCTCCACAGCTACTCATGGAGCAGGAAACCAAAATGCAGCACCATCTGTAGGCGGTCATGAGGGACATGCTCCACATGGACTCACCCCGGAAGTGAAGTACCTGGACAAGCTGTACGACGAAATACTTAAAACGACAAACTCGAACAACGGAATTCACGTCCCCGATTTCCACAGCAAGTATAATGACTTTAGAAAGAAGTACGAGTTTACCATGAATGAGCAGGAGTACCAAATTGTGAAAAACCTGTTTGACGCCTTCTTCAAGGAGGGAAATTCAAATGGCAATGGCGCCATTGCGTTCTTCAAAAAACTGTTGAATGACAATGGGTTACAAAAACAGTTTGACAATTTTCAGCATGGCCTCTACGGATTTGCAAAACGCCACAACTACTTGAGAGCAGATAAAAACGATAATGAAAAGCTGTACAAAGATCTTCTGAACAATATTATAAATTTGCTGAACACGATTGAAATGAAGTGATCTCGTCATCAGCAGTTTTTATGGCTAACCTTCTTTTTGATGTATGTCCGCTATATCTTTGAAGTACTGCCAATTGTTGTTAATTTTTAAAATTGAATTTTTTTTTTTTTTTTTTTTTTTTTTTTTTTTTTTTTTTTTTTTTTT
>NW_012192632.1:146525-152320 GCF_000956335.1 Plasmodium fragile | reverse complement strand
GCAGCAACAAGGGGGCGTAAACGAAGGGGAAAGTCTAGGTCACCTCCTAGAGAGCGATGCCGCAGATGAGTCCACCAAGAAGACCATTTTTGGAATGGACGAAGACGACCTGGATAACTACGATGCGGACTTCACAGGACAGAGCAAGGGAAAAATTAAGGGGCAGTCAAGTAAGTATCAGAAGAAAATAACCGGAAATGATGAAACCTCGGGGCAAGCATCCGGTACGGCAGGGCAATCCACGGGTAATCCAGCTAGCAGTGCGCCATCAGGAAATGAGACTTCCCAGGGTGCTCAAGCCTCAAGTGGTCCCAGTCTTAATACAGGAGCATCAGCAGGCACAACAAGCACGACAGGCACACAAACTTCAAGTCCATCAAGTCAGGGTACTGTCACAGGTGGAGCACCACAACAAGGTAGAATTGCACCCTCCACAGCTACTCATGGAGCAGGAAACCAAAATGCAGCACCATCTGTAGGCGGTCATGAGGGACATGCTCCACATGGACTCACCCCGGAAGTGAAGTACCTGGACAAGCTGTACGACGAAATACTTAAAACGACAAACTCGAACAACGGAATTCACGTCCCCGATTTCCACAGCAAGTATAATGACTTTAGAAAGAAGTACGAGTTTACCATGAATGAGCAGGAGTACCAAATTGTGAAAAACCTGTTTGACGCCTTCTTCAAGGAGGGAAATTCAAATGGCAATGGCGCCATTGCGTTCTTCAAAAAACTGTTGAATGACAATGGGTTACAAAAACAGTTTGACAATTTTCAGCATGGCCTCTACGGATTTGCAAAACGCCACAACTACTTGAGAGCAGATAAAAACGATAATGAAAAGCTGTACAAAGATCTTCTGAACAATATTATAAATTTGCTGAACACGATTGAAATGAAGTGATCTCGTCATCAGCAGTTTTTATGGCTAACCTTCTTTTTGATGTATGTCCGCTATATCTTTGAAGTACTGCCAATTGTTGTTAATTTTTAAAATTGAATTTTTTTTTTTTTTTTTTTTTTTTTTTTTTTTTTTGGGTTTAGCAACATGTATGCGCAGTTGTGCGGTTGAACAGATTGGCGATTCGAATTAATCGTGAAGGGATGTCTCTCGAACAGTTGTACATGTTTTGTCAAGTCGATCGAGATGTGCAAGGGTGAAAGGAATGATACGTTGAAGTTTATTTCAATTTTTACTTTATTTATTTTTATTTTTATTATTTTATGTATTTATTTTATTTATTTTATTTATGTATTTTTTTTTTTTTTTTTTGCATACATATTGTGAGTACACATTTTCTGAGAAACGATTTTTCACCTGTGCTCCCATCTGTCTGTGGGATAAACACCTCGCTGAGTTTTGCACACCGGACCCGACGGTTAATGTCGATTGTCGGAATTCCTTCTTCACTCTGTTCAATTTTTTTTTCACCATTTTAAAAATTTATATGCATATAAAATTGTGTAGTACAAATATGCGGATGAACTTTTTTTTTTTTTTTTGTTTTTTTATCAAAATAGACAATAAGTGCATACAACAAAGAGAACAATTCCGGAGGAATTAATTTTTACAACGTTTCAGTGTCGCGCATGCGGGGGTATTTCACTAACATTTTTTTTTTTTTTTTTTCACATACGTTGGTGTTGGTATCATCATATGGCATCTCTGTTTTGCTGAAATTATTTTTTCGCGAATACATTTGTCGTCTCCACGCAATGCTTCTTCGTTGCGTTGTAAAACGATATGCGAATGGAAAAAAACACACAACTGATTTTTATATACATGTGAACACCTGCATGGTGAAAAAAAAAAAAAAAAAATTTTGACATTTTTCTGTTATCCGTTGCTATAAACACATTTGTGTGGATGCACCTGCTTTGTTTCAATTCCCCTTTTGCGTTTTTTTTATTTTTTTTATTTTATTTTTCTTAACCTAACAACGATCAACTTAAAGGAAAAACAGCACACGGTCCACATGTGTATTTCCCGTTCAACAAGATGAAAATAAGAGTTAATTTATTTTCCTCCTCCTTCATCTGCCTTTTCTTGCTGGCGCAACGTCCAGCATGGGGTGCAGACGGCCCAGATGGGTCCCCCAGTATTTTTAATGGCGAACATAATTTGCTAAACTCGTTGAAGAAAAAAATGCAAAACTTAAATGAAATTATGCGAGGTGACGCGTCGGAAAATTCACATGAAGAGGAGGAATTGGAAACACACGAAGAAGAAAATGTAGAAGTGCAGGGGAACGAGGGGGAGCAGCAGGAACAGCAGCAGCAGCAACAACAACAACAACAACAACAACAACAACAACATCAGGAGCAGAAAGAAGAGGAGGAGCCGGTGGAGCAAGCAGTTGTTGAGCAATCAGAACATTCAGTTGAAAGTGCACCAGGACCTGATACAGAAGCAGCATCGCCAACTATCAATGTACCAGCAAATGTAGCAAGGTCAGACGTGCAGCCTCCAGAAGCACAGGCACAAAGTGAACAATTGGAAAGTGGACAAGACAGCGACCCACGTACAACACACGTTGACGCTGAGCAAACGGAGGGCCCATCTGCAACAGAAGCAGTCCAGACCACGACAACAGGAGAACAAGCAGATGACTTGAACGATGTGAACATTATGTACTTGGATAAGCTGTGTGATGAGATTATAAGCACCTCGGGAAGTACCAACCAGATGCACATGCCGCCTTACCACAGCAAATACAACACACTGAGGAAGAAGTACGAGCTGAGCATGAACCCTGTGGAATATGAAATTGTGAAGAATCTATTTAACGTCGGATTCAGCACACAGGGGGAATCTCCAGTTGCTACTTCCATAATTGAAGTTCTAAAAAAAGTATTAGATGACGAGAAATTTCAAGACCAGTTTGAGAACCTGGTACACGGGCTGTATGGATTTGCCAAGAGGCACAACTACTTAAGTAAGGAACGCATGAACAACACAGCAAACTACTCGGATATGCTAAAGAATGCCTTTAGCTTGATGAACACCATTTGACAATGCGTAAAAGGGCGTGTAAAGGGCGGGGGGATACCAGTGTAGTTCCTTACACCCTTCCCCATGTGACCAACAATCAAAAGATGAAATTGAATGACCATCAGGGGGTGGGGGGGGGGGGCACTTATTCTCATTGTGCACTTTTTTTTTTTTTTTTTACGCCATGTACAATTAGCCTTCATTTGGCATATTATGCCTGACCAGCTATTTCAAAAACACAAAAAAAAAAAAATAGGAGTGTTGGATGAAGGCAATTTTAGAGTTTGCCATTTTTTGTCCTGCTTTCACAAAAAAGGCACTCTCTCTCTCACTGTTGTAATTTTTAATTTTAATTTACAAGTTCGTATTTACGCGCGCATACGCATTATGCATACGATACACCTGTGTGCATGTTATTTATTTATTTTTTTTTTTATCTGTTGTGGGTGCAAATGGGCGACGCGCAGCACCGAACTTTAACAACTCTCTTTTATATGATGTGCATTATTAAAAAAAAAAAAAAAAAACACAAAACCTTCTTGGCATGTAGCCCAATTTTCATTATACTCTCCCCTTCTAAAAAGGATTAACATAATTTAGCAGAACGTTACATGCACCTCATGTTAAAACGTGCATTTTGACCAACGGGGCGAAGGGATCAAAAATGTCACATATGTTGACCACTGGAGGTTCAATCAACATTAGGCATTCGAGAGGGAACAGGATGTGGATGGGGTGAAGTTCACAACATCTAGCCAAATATTTCGTTGTAAAATCCCGTAGCGTATGCTCAAAAAATTAGTTTGAATTCTTTGCGTGGATTTAAAACCAGTCCATACTTTGCTCACTTTAGAAAATCGACATACACAGGCATGCAACAAATGTGTTCAGGTGAATATAAAAAGAATGAAATTTTTTTTATATATTTATTATTATTTTTTTTTTTTTTTTTAATTTTACACATTTTTAGATTGATATAAAATCGCCCTAGTTAAAAATTATCGCATGTTCTTTGCCATTGTTGTCAGTTCACATCTAACAGGGGTTACTAAGTGCAAAAATGGTGAAAAATATTTTCGTGCTGTACTTCATTTTGATGTTGCTCTCCTGCTGCTATGTGTTGGGTGAAGAAACAGGCTTAGAAAATAATAAAAAAAAAATGGATGAAAAATTTTTATCCAGGATAAAGAGGCGATTAGAAATTTTGTACAAGTTGAGTTCGTACGACAAGAGTGAAGTGTTTGTGAGAGAAATTGATTCTATAAAAGAACACCTGAACATACTGAACGAAGGTGGGTGGGAAAGCACGGAGGGAAGGTGCAACGGAAATTTAACAAGTGGGATCAACAAGGCAGAGGGAGCAGGTGCAGATATGCCAGGGGGCGACCTATATAGTGTGACCGAGAGCGAATCGGATTTCGGCGATGACGGGGATGCCGTTCTTGTGGGATGCTTCAACGGTCATAGAACCCCAGGACATATGAAAAATGCTCAAGGGACGGGTAAAGGCGGGAGTAAATCGCTGGGTAAAACGCTCGGTAAAGCGATGGGCAAGGGTGCCGGTAAGGCCGTGGGAAAGGCGGTGAGTAAAGTAGCGAAGAAATTGGCAAGTAAAGTGGAACATTAAGCGACTGATCAAAATTCCTTGTGCTACTAACTCCCTGTAATGGAACATGGCGAGAACAAAGCTCGAAGCAATCCCCCCCAGAGGAGGGGTGTATAGTATACAGAAGGATTACACAGAGATGTGCACACACCAAATGGCGTGCCCTGGGGAAGAGAGAAGCTTATGATGGGGCAGCGGGCGCCTAGCAAGGAGTAGAAGTGTCACATAATTCATCATTCGAAGTGTAGCATAATGCACCACCTACAGTTAGCGGGCATCTACACTTAGCAGCACCTACAATACCTACACCTGCCGCACACGAAACCGCGGTTACGCGTAGCCCTTCCGCAGAAGGCCCATAATGGGGGAAAACGCAAAGGGAAATATTTGGACCAGCTGTACTATGACGTGCTAAAGGACAGAAGTAAAAAAAAAAAAGACGAAATTCACGGACCCACATAGCAGAGAAAATACTTCAACAACGATGAGGAACAAGTGCGAGCTCAGCATGAACCCTGTGTGGAATAGCAAATTGTGAAAAATATTTTCCACATCAATTTTGAAGGGTAATTCGAAGGGTACTTGCGTGGTAGATGTTTTTAAAAGAAGTCGTGACTGAGCAAAAAGCTCAACACAAAAATTTTACAACTGTCGAGAATGGCGCCTCTACGGATTTGCAAAACGCCACAATTATTTGAGAGGAGAAAAAAAACGATATAATGAGAATCTGTACAAAGATCCTCTGAAAAATATGTCGTGCATTTGTTAAATATATCCTTAAGGCGAATTGATGGGCGAGCAAGGACATTCCTCAGATGTGACTCTGAGTATGTTCGCCGGAAGAAGGAGTAGTTTTACCAACCCCCTCCACCTCCAAGATGGCCATCAGATAAAGCACACATTTTGACGATACGTAACTTAGTTGCGTGTTTTTATTTTTTTTTTATAATTTCATATTATTATTTAGTGTGAATGGAACCTTCCCTTTTTTTAAAGCTAAACTAATGGAAGTGAGGGAATCACGCAAAGGGGCACAAGGGTAGTCCCCATATAGTTTTGTCGTTCTTTTACGCCTATAGAGAAGGAATATTTTCCTTTTTTTTTTTTTTTTTTTTTTTTTTTTTTTTTTTTTTTTTTTTTTGCATTTTTCCTTTTTGTTTTCTTCCGTTTTTATTCCGCGCCATTTGGTTT
>NW_012192632.1:133978-145125 GCF_000956335.1 Plasmodium fragile | reverse complement strand
TTTTTTTTTTTTTTTTTTTTTTTTTTTTTTTTTGCATTTTTCCTTTTTGTTTTCTTCCGTTTTTATTCCGCGCCATTTGGTTTTATTTCGTGTTATTCGGTGTTTTACTTCGTTTTTTTTTTTTCATTTTTTTTTCTTTTCCGCCTTCTCTGGTGCATTAAACTTGCTCCTTATTAATGTGGCTCACCTTATTAAAAGTTTGTCCACATGTTCGAACCTGTCATGAAAAATATGGCCGACCGTAAAAAATGTTCTCATATTGGTATACACATTTACCCTTTTTTAAAAAAAAAAAAAAAAAAGGGAAAAGCGTGCGAAAACTGCTCAGGTATATCCCATTTTCTGGTGTATGGATAAACTGCAGAGTGCGGGAAGGAACCGAGCTCAGGAGATGTGCATTTAGTTGCAAAAGGTTGAGGAGAGTAAACCAACTTAAGGCGAATGGTTTATTCATTATATTTTCTGATCGAACGTTCAAATTTCCCGTGTGTGCAAATGTAATGGTTAGGAATCGGAATATTTTATCGACTGACTTTACAAGTTTGGGCAGCCTTTAACACATCAATTTTTACGGGCACCATAATTATCATATGTTTGGCTAAATTGGCTGTGAAATTTTTTTTTCTTTTTTTTTTTTTTTTTTCAAATTATTGAGGTGTGTAAATCCAAAGGGGTTATGAATACCCTGAAGCACGGATACATTATATTGTGCCCACTGGCTCATTCTGTCATTAGCATTTTTTTCAGTCGTTAACTTTTTTTTTTTTCCCACGTTCTCACTGAGCATCACACAAAAGAGCGTGTTGCAAGTTGAAACAAATTTGGGATACACACGTATGCACAGCTGGCTCTCTCCCTCGTTTGTTCCTTGCGTCACCCAAAAATTGGTCACCTCAAGAGGGATGTGTTATCCGCGCTTGTTCAGCTGCTCTGATTAAGCGCTACCCTTTTAAATAATACTTGGTTGCCTTTTCCTGTCACAAAAATTATCCCACCATTTTAATTCCCCCATCGATACTCCTTCAATCACAATGAAGAGCTCAATCGTCCTGGTCTCCTGTCTGCTCCTGCTGTGCGCAGGACCAACCCTAGGAAAAGATAATAAAAAGGAAAAGAAAAAAACACACAAGGGTGATGCTGATAACAACTACAATGATGAGCTCAAAGCACTAAAAGAGAAATTAGAAAATTTAAAATTTCAAATGAAGGACGATAATTTGTCGAAGAAAATCACCGAAGATCAAATTTTGACTTTAAAAAAAAAGTTGGAAGAATTCAAAAATTTAAAAAGCGACAAGGAAGCCAAGGGGCGTTCCCCGACGGGGCACACCTCGCCAGGGCACAAGGGCCAATTGGGTCTTAGCGATAAGAAGTTCGCCGGACAAAGCGTCAAGGCGAATGAGGAACAAGCATTGGAGAGTACGGGTGTCGTTAGTGGAGGCGGACCAAGTAAAGGCGACCAAGGAGTCACGGAACCAGCAGTTACTGCAGGTGCAACAGATAAGGTAAATGAATCACCTCCACAGAAACCCACAAATGACGTGGTTGTTACAGAAGTGACGAGTGGTGCAAATGCACAAGGACAAACGACTGGAGGAGGTTCATCCAATCCGACAGTTGTTCAAGGTAAAGGTGCTTCTTCCCCCAAAAGTGAACTCGCTGTGGAGGAGGCTTCGGGTGGGTTGAAAAATTCTGCACAGCCCACAAAAGCAGCTGGGCCAGCTGGGCCTGTCGTGTCAACCGCTTCAACCGTGGCAGCCGCCCCGAACCAGAAGGTCAACTCCGCTGGGAAGGTCCATCACTTGGACATACTGTACGACGAGCTACTTGCAGGAGACAATAAAAAAAATATGATGGACCAAGGAACTCACCACAGTGCATACAACAATTTCAGGAAGCAATACGACAACATTGTCCTAAATCAGACTGAGTACGACATCAGCCTGAAGCTTCTCGACACCATGTTATCAAGTGGAAAGTTGGGAGCCGAAAAGACAAATGCGCTAAAGGAGACGTTTGAGAAAGCCATGTACGATAAGAAGTACAGTGAGAAGTTCAATAATCTCATCTCCGGAGTTTATGGGTTCGCCAAGAGAAATAATTTTTTGGATGGTAACAAGGTGAAGGGGGGACATTACAACAAGCTGTTCGATTATACAGGAAACCTGATGAACACACTGCTACTTTAACAGTGTGCACTTTTGTGCATAGGGATATGATGGCAGGTACTGGCCTATTTTAATGCTTTATGGTGAATGGGAAGGATCAACCAGGAGGGAGCGATCCACTTGGCTGTGCAAATACAAGTCACGTTTTGAGGTGTTGAGTGAGCGTCCCGTTTGTTCACACTCCTTTTGCAAGGCGCTTCTTTCCTCTTTCCTCTTTCCTTCTTTTTTATTTTGTTTTTTTTTCTTTTTTGAATAACCGCTTGACACTTCTCAACATATTTAAAAATACACTCCCACAAAAAGGAGTCTCAAGAAGGTATTCCCCCCCATTACGGGATCGGGCTGCAGTCTACGCGTACATGCGTAGCGAATTTTTTATTTTTTGCACCTCGTTAGTACCACGCCTTTTTCTTAATACTTCCATTTCGGACTTACCAACGGTGGTGGGCAACCCCATCGAGGGGCCTTTATATTTAAAAACGTCCAATAATGACGCAGAGGGAATTTTTTTGTACGATGCTCTCTATATCACACAGTGTTGATGTGGTGATATATATATTTTTTTTTTTCTCTCTTCTTTTTGTACAATTAAGAGAAGCTTTTTTGTGAGTAAGACCTCGGGGCAATGTGCCGAGAGAAGAAGAAAAAGTTATATATGTCAAATATATGTTCGTAAAAAAAGGGGGAAAAAAAAAGGGAAAAAACGCGGGGGAAGGGGAAAATGATAAAATCAATTCAGCTACGCTATAAATTACGTGAAGGGGGGGGGGGGGGGGGGGGTTAATGAACACCTGTGTGTGTATATTCTCGCTGGTGCAATTAACTTCGGGGATGTAAGCCTAACACGATGGTTTTTGCGTAACACCATTGGGGGAGAAGGGGACAAAGATATGGACGACTCCCACCTCCCCCCTCCCCCCACCTGGACATCACATCTTACTATACTCCTCTGTGAAGTACTTGACCTGGTTGACCACCTTCTCGATGAGAAGCTCGTAGATATTGTTGAATAATTTATCTGGAACTTTTAATTTATCATTTTTCTTCACAGTGATGTAGTCCTTCCATGTTTTTCCTGCTTCTAGTTCGCTAGAGAGTTCATTTATTTGGACGATAATTTTATGTGTGTGAAATTCAGTGATATTAATGTTTAGGGTTACGTATAAATTACATGAGAGCTCGAAGATGTGTCTCTTTGTGCCTCGTATAACAACGATTTGTGCATCGACGTTGAGATCTTTTATCTCCTTGAGTTCAATTTTGTACAAATATTGTATTGGTAGGATTTCAGGATAATCTGCATTCAACAGGTTATATTCGTTTTGGTTATTTAAATTTAGCAAGTCTGATTTTTCTGTATTTTTAAAATGGATATTTTTAAGGCACTGCTCTAATTTTTGCTTGGCCCACTTGCTCATGTCCTTTTCTTCATATGTAGTGCCAGCAGCGTTCCACGACGAGATGGCTTTATTTTCAGAGCTATACAAATTGTAATCATCACTAATGCCATTTTCTATTTTTTGAGGCATATTTTTTTCAAAAAATTTTTTATCATCTTCTTTTATATCTTTTTTAAAATAACAGTAGCCCATTTTTTTTGTCTCGTCGATTATTTTTTGGTCTTCCTCGTCTATGTCTAGGCAGGACGAGTTATTCGTTGTGTTGGATGTAAGTGAGTCACTTTTTTTCTTCATATTATCATTATACTTTGACTTTTTCTTTTCCGCCTTATTTTGTTTCTGCTGTTCCTTCTGCTTTTGCTTCTTCTCCTCTTCCTGCTTCTGCTTCTCCGTCTGTTCCTCATTTTGCTTCTCCCTCTCCATAGCTTCCCACTCGTCAAAGTCGAGAATCTTTTCATTCTTCTCTGCACAAGATTTCAAATAATTTTCATATTTTTCCTTTTTCTTTCTTTGTATTTCCTTCTCTCTATCATCGTACAGCCCAGAAGCCTTTTCGAAAATTTTGGAGTAGGCCTCCTTTTGTTTTTTGTTGTGTTCGTTTTGTTTTATGAGGATATTTTTAAGCAGCTTTTTCGCTTCTATATTGTCTGGGTGTGCTTTAATAAAATCTTGTACCTTCTCCTTGGCAACGTCAAAGTTACATCGGTTGAATTCAATTTGTCCTAATCGGAACAACCCTTTTGCATTGTCCTTATCCAGTTGTAGTACTTTTTTCACATACTCATATGCCTCATTATAATTCTCTACATTCGAATAGCATATGCTCATGTTTTGGTAAAAGGCGATTTCCAGTTCAATCATTTTTTCATTTTTATTTTCTAATTTTTTTATGTACTTCAATCCTTCATTGTATTTGCTGATGGCTTCTTCATATTTTTTATTTTTAAATTCATTGTTGCCCTCTAGCTTAAGGTTTAGGGCGTTCTTCACTCGTTCATCTACGGTCATATTTTTTATTTTCTCTTCAAATTCCTTATCCTTCTCATCTTCCGAGGGGGATTTCTTCCCCTCCTTGGTTTTGTCGCTCATTTTGTAGAGCGGAGGCGGGGGAAGTTTGTAGCTGTGAAGCGGGTCGTGTCGCCGCACAGCTTTTGGCTACCTTTCCGTTAGCGCTACTGTGATTGGCGCCGCTCCACTTGGGATGCCCAGTTCACAAATGCCACTGAACCCAATCCAGGGGGGGAAGCGACAGGTTCTTGGCCGTGTAGGGTAAAATAATAACACCACTGCTCGCCTACTACACTTGTTGCGCTGCTGTGGGTACTGCTGCGGGTACTGATCAGGCCGCCGCTTACAACAAGCATCGCTCGATTACATGCCCATAGAGTGACCTCACGGGTACACGTGTCGAACGGTCGGGCTTGTGCAGGTAAAAAAATGTGAAAATCGGCATTTATCCCCCTTTCCCGTTTCTCCTTACTTTTTTTCACCACTGTAACCGTAACGTCGCCTTCGTTTTTTATAAGGATCCATGAAGATTATCAGTACACGGGGGGGATTGCTAATCAACAGGTATATGGTTAATTTTATATGGCGAAAAGTTTGTTTTTTTTTTTTTTTTTTTTTTTTTTTTTTTTTTTTTTATTCCATTTTGTTTTTTTTCATTTTTTTTTTTTTTTTTTTTTTTTTTTTTTTTTTTTTTTTTTTTTTTTTTTTTTCTCCTTTTTTTTTTTTTTGGGAAGTTTTTTTTTTTTTTTTTTTTTTTTTTTTTTTTTTTCTCCTTTGCGTAACGGTGTTTATTAAATTTTGCGCCGACGTTTCCATGTACACGCCATGGGGGCGAAATCGCGTGGGATCACATAATATGTAAGTAGGTACCATCACGCATGTTCACGTATCGGCGCAACGCTGGTTTTTAAGTATGGGGACGTGAAGAAAAGAGAAATATGCAGGAGGAAAACCAGTTCGACGCTAATCCGCACAGTATGTATATATGTTCAGGTGGGAGGATTTCTCAAAAGGGGCTTTTTCAGAGGTGCATTTTTAATGGGTACATTTTTTAATGGGCGCATTTTATATTATTCGCATTTGTCCCTTTCTTGTGCACCCCCAGGCGCAATTCTCCCTTTTGTAGAAAACGCTCATTATTGGGGGAAACGCCAGGAGGTGGAACAAATTGGGGCTGTGCCTACGCACAAGTATGCGCGTGACGCATGCCCCTTCAATGGCACATTGCATGTGTGCATAAGTGTACATTGGGATGCACCCATTTGTAAACAGATAAACGTTTGTACCTATGCGTGTAGGCGGACGTGTTTATGTCCTCACACAGTAACGTTTGTACGTCCCAGAGAATGAATAGCCAATTCAAATGATTATTCTTTGAAGGGGGCTACTATTTGGGGAGGATGCCCCATCGAACGACTGTTTTTTTTTTTTTTTTTTTTTTTTGTGTCAATCTGTTTATATACTAATCACTCTGTCCAGTCTTCCTCCCCTTTGAAGCGTCAAACAGGGACACCGCATCTACATTTTTATAAGGAACGAATTCAACTTGCGCATTAAATAGAGGTTAGTGGTTGGTTTATATGTTGACATGGTGCAGGCTATGTGCGTGTGTGCCGGTCCTCGTGCATGTAGGGGTTCAAATAAGTGAGCAAGATGCCATGGGGGTAAACGGTCCGTTGGTCGTGTTTCCTGGTTGGGGCGGCCAACTCGTTCATTCAATTCACTCGATTGTTGCGTGCAATTGTTTCTCCCCATTTTTTCACCCTATTACTTTCACTGTTTTCATTTGCTCGTTTCAAGCGCCGTATTATTTTGCGTGCAAAGTGAGCAAAAGGGAGAGTGACCGGTTTTCCAATTTTACACCTCTAAAAGGGAGATGCTTTTAAAAAAAAAGGCACTCGGTCGAAATTATCTTCGAACCCTTGCGCGTTTATTCAAACCTCGCGTCTACATCGGTGTGGCCTTTTGCATTTCTTATGTTAATTAAGTTTTCCCCTGTGTCACGTAGGCACATGCTCGGGAGAAAAAAAAAAAAAAAAAAAAAAAATACGTGTGTATATGGCTACAGTTTGTATTCATAATTGGGTGTCATATAACGAGGGCACATTTGTGCGAACTTGTCAATTTTCGATTTTTTTTTTTAATTTCATTTTTTTTTTTTTTGTATTCCTTTGGAGGATGAAAACAGATAATGTGAAGGTAACTATTATTACGTATTTGCAAATTTAAGGCTTTCTTTTTTTTTTTTTTGTTTTTTACACTTTTCCCCCGCCAAGGGATCATATAATCGAGCGCCGTTTTTTTTTTTTGTGACCGATGATGAAAGACGGGCAGGGTGATCTCACCCTGGAAAATATTGCGAACGTAAAGATTAAGGCATATCGAAATAATAACATTTATGCAAATGGCAAAGTGGAGGAGGGAAAGAAGGAGAAGAGCGAAAGCTTCTACAGTGTGTACATTTTGACGTACATAAAGCACATCGTACGGATAAAGGCCAACTTAGCTCTGCACGGGGGGCTTTACAGCAACTACTTTGAGAAATATGAAGAGGAGTCCATCTCGAATATCATGCTGGAAAATTTGCTGTCCAAGGAGGGGTGCGCCAAGCAGGGTTGCGGTGGGAAGCAGAGTGGAAATAACAAACAAAGCAAAGGTGGCGAAGCAAAGGGACAGGTTAACCAGGAGGAGCACAAGGACCTCAACTACTCCATCAAGGAGCTCCTGAAGAAATTGATCAAGTCGTACAAAATCAGGGAGAACAAAATTTTTCTCGTCACGGGAATGCTGGGCTGCGGAAAAACCACGTGTGTAAGTTTGGCCATCGAATACTTTAACAAATATTTACAAATAGAAAAAAATATGAATCGGAAAAGCGACAAACGGAGCGTGGGGTTCCTGTCAGCCGATGACAATGTGAGTAAGAAATTGTACAAGAAGACGCCGTATACCGTGAAGAGGTACCAGAAGGAGGAGACCTGCAGCTACGAGTCGTCTCCGGAGCATGTAAGGAAGAAGATTAAGATTCACTCCGACGAGCCACTTTTCAACTTCACCCCGAGGAAGGCCAGCAAGAGTAGCGACAGGAGTGGCGGCAAGAATAGCGGCAAGAATAGCGAAAGGAGTGGCGACAAACGGGGCAGACAACACGCCCATGAGAGTGTCACATGCGATGATGAGCCTATCCAGGGGACCCCCCACACGTGGGAAGAAAGTGAAGCCAAAATGAATGCGCAACAAATCAACATGAACATAAAAAATATATTCGAAAACAACGACTTGTCTCCCCTAAGAAAAAACACAAACATACGGAACAAAATTCAATTCGAAGAACTGTTGAAGGAGCACAACCATTTGCCCCAAGTGGAGAACCGCAGTGATGATGAAAACACAGAGTTTAATGAAAAATATAAAAAAATTGTCGAAGAAATAAGAGAGGAAGAGAGGGAACAGAGGTGCATATACACAATTCGTATCAGTGCATACCTCTACAGAGACGATGTGCAATGCATCAAGTCCATTCTGAGTCAGCTTCAAAATTATGTAGACGAAACAGAGTCCAAGATAGAAGGGAATTTATTACTAAACGATTATATTATCAAATTGGAAAAATTACTGATCCAGATAAATAATGAAAAAAAACAAACTCTTCTCATCATTGAAAATGTAGAAAAGTTTTGTCTACAGACTAAGCAAAATCTTTTATATACTCTATTCGATTTATTACACAGAAAAAATATTTGCATTAACATAATTTGCCTGACCAACGTATTGGACATTACTCAAACTTTAGAAAAGAGAATAAAATCCAGGTTCACATTTGAGATGCTCCACATTTCGCCCATTTTGAACATTGATGAAATATCCAAATTGGTGTACAAAATATTGTATGTCAATTTGGACGATTTCCATCTCATTAAGAAATATTATTCTGTTTATTTTACCTACGTAGATTTGATTAAGATTCAGAAATTTTTGCAAATTTATAATTCCACCATGCAGAAGGAGATTGCTGATGAGCTCCTCCTAAAGCAGTGGTCCTACGACATCAATTATGGACTCGATATCAGGCATATTTACCACACTTGTGTAGATGCCATTTTGTCCATCTGTGAATATAAACATATCCTTAGTGGAAATGCGCATGGCCAAGAAGGGGAAATCAATAATAACCTCCATAAAGATCCATTCCAGAAGAACGCCTTACTGGACGCTCATTCAGAACATACTTCCTCAACTTCTGATCAGGAAGGAGAATACTTCAAGAAGGATACCTCAAATTCGATCGATTGTGAGGTAAATATGCATGCAGAGGGGGAGGCCTCCCAGTATAACCACTTTTTAGAAGGGGAACAGCTGAGAGAGGCTTCCCCAATGAAGGGCAGAGGTAACAGCACTAATGACCATGGTCAATTGGGGAGTGAAAAATTAGGTATTTTTTCCAAAGAGAAAAAAGCTAACCTGGAGTACCTTCGAGAACAAAGACCAGGCAAGTTAGACTGCACCCCTGTTAAAAGAAATATGCACCAAGATTTAGCAGACGAGGGAAAAAATGCAGGTCGAGATGGACATTTCCATCTAGACATGAACATGGATATGAGTCCAAGGAAGTTAAAGGAAAATATTAAATTAAAAAGTAAAGTGGAAAGTCAATACATATTAAACAACGTACAGTCCAAGTTCATCAGGAGACACTACATTAAAAAAGTGTTGCGAGATCTCTGCACTATTGAATATATGATCCTATGTGCATTTACAAGGTTGTACAAAAAAGAGTTACTTCCTAAAACGCTCTATGTCATCTTGCTAGAAATTAACAAATTTAAACAAGCCTATCCGCAAGAACAGATTGTTGGTTTTTCTCTGGATGCGTACAGACGATCCTTCTTTCGGTTGGTAGATCTGGACATCATAACTCTGTCTTCCTACTCATTAAGTCATTTGAATATTAAAAATTTTAGTAACGACCTATTCGGTCTACATGAGCCGACAAAATTCCCTTGCTACGACATCTTCCTTGAGAACATTGAGTCATATAATTTAAACCACAACTTGATTCAGTGGGTGAAGCACAACACGGAGGTGATGCAGTGAGGGGACAGAGGGGGGGGTAGCACCATGCGCTATGGCATGCACGCTCCGTTGGACTTACGCGGCGAGTCGTCCGCGTGGCGGGTACCTACCAGATCGATGCAATGGTACACTGCTATACCACCGACGCAGCTCCGATGATTATTCCCATTTTTTAACCCCATTTTTGACACTTGTAAATTTATTTTTGCTTTTATTTTTAATTCATCTTTGATGAAATGTTCCCGTGTGTGTACCGACTTATTTTTAAAGCGTCCTATGGCAATTTTTTTTTTTTTTTTAACTTCCCTTAACTAAGTTAGAGGTTATTCCGAGTCTCCCACACTCATATACAAGCGGGGAGAGCACGCAAAACACAATGCGCAACCACGCGCTCGTTTTTTTTTCATGTGTATATAAATTGAAGGGTGGCATTTTTTAAAACCCCGTTTTTGTGGCTCCACCCTACCAACTCTTATGATTATGAATTAGTTACTGTATGTAGTTCAAGCTCACTCTTACCATCATGACTGTCGAAAAATGAGCATGGTGGGGAGAGAGTGGAATGGCCATTTTTATAGTCATTTGGATGGTACGTGGAAAATAAAAAAATACAGGATGAACGCTTTCTATTCCATTTGTGCAAAAACGAAGGATAGGTGTTAGCTCCCTCAAAGGGGGAGCAACGAGAAAAAAGCGTGACTTCGTCCAAGGCACGGACTCTTTCTACTGCTCAACAGCTCGGATGTGCATTCTCCCAACTGACACACTTCCTCGTGTAAAAAAGAACAAGAAGAAATGTGAACAGTTTTGATCAGTTGGATATCATCCTCCACACAGGTCATGCACACACTGAGTGAGTATGAGGGATTCTCAATGTCACAATTGCATACCCAGGAGGGAGTAACAGCTCTTTGGGAGGGGCGGCACTTTTTCTTCTTTTTTTTTTTTTTTTTTTACACGCAAAATAGCTAGCTACTTTTTTTTTTCAAAAAAAAAAAAAAAAAAAAAAAAAGCCCCCCATAATTTTTATCTTTTCCCACTCGATCTATTTTACAAGAGCACTTAAAAAGAAAATTTCCAAAACGGAGGAACCACGTTCTCCCCACACGATACGTTCATTTCCGTTTTTTTTTTTAAACTGCAAAGAAGTCATCTGTGAGTACGTCGAGCAATTGTTTGAAAAATGCATGAAATTGTGCAGGCAATCTTTGTAAGAGGAAGCAGCGGTCAGAAACGTGCGCACACGCGGGAGTAGCGACGAGTGCAGCGGAAATTGTGCAGAGCTGAAGGGCGCCAGCCCGAGCGCAAGCGCGATCTCGGAAATATCCCATGAGACAGGGAGAGCCCGCTCGAGCTCCTACACAGACGAGCCCACGTAGGAAGTATAAGCAGGTGCTCGTTCAGGCAACCGCCGCAACACAGGAAGAAGGGGCGCGAAGTAGTGCAACAAATAGGAGGCAGAGGGAAGCCGAGAAAAAAAAAAAAAAAAAAAAAAAAA
>NW_012192632.1:124269-131628 GCF_000956335.1 Plasmodium fragile | reverse complement strand
AAAAAAAAAAAAAAAAAAAAAAAAAGCAACCCTGCGTAACAAACGCGCGGGAGGTTGGGCAAACCAGTCGGCCAACGGCAGACCCATGGAAGGATCGCCGCCATGAAAGCGTTACTGGTTTGCAAGCTGGCATAGTTGTTGCGGCTAACAGGATGTACACCCTTAAGCTACGCATAGCAACCGTAAAGAAGAGACGTACACATGTTAGCATGTATGCATATTCCCCCATAACGAAAGAGTGTTGTTCACCAACTTAAGGTCTCCACTTCTGTTGCCCCCTCAGAAGGAACAAAATGTACATTATCCCTGAATGCTGCATATGTAGGCTCAGCTTAAAAAACAATCTGTGTGTAGAAAAAAATTGCGGAAATGTATTCCACTACAGTTGTATGAAGCAATGGATCGGTGTCCAAAAATCCTGCCCCCTGTGCAAAAGCACGTGTTGCAAAAAGAACCTGCTATTTATACACTATGAAATTAACGAGGAAAATAAAATGCCCGTCATAGACGAAAGCTACATGCACAAAAATAAAAATGAGCTGTACGAAAATTTAGTTAAATTCGAAGAGGAACTGATCAAAACGCAAAATCAAAATGAAAAGTATTCCCTTGAAATTTTAACCTTAACAAATAAAAATAAAATTTTAAGTGACACAATTAGCCAAAATAACATCAAAATTGATCAGGAGAAAAAAGAAAAATTAAAACTGAAGGAATTGAAGGATGAATATTTGAAGGAGAAAATATTACTCTCTACAAAAATACAAGAATATGATAAGGAATTGAAAAAATACAAAATCATCGAAAAATATTTAAACGACTTAAATAAGGAAGACTTAAACAAAATTAATTTACTCTTTGGCTTTAATGTGTTAACTCTAGAGGAACAGCAAAATGTGATTTTAAATTATCTTAAAAATTGCCTCAGCACCCAGAAGAAAAGTGAGTTAATTGTGAAGCAACTTAAAGAAGACATAACAAAGAAAGATGATCAAATACAAGACTTGAAAGAAAAGCTGTACACTTATAAACTCCAGCATGATATTGCGGAGGAAGACAATTTCGACAGGCAGTCAATGAATGAGCGGGGGGGAAACGACATGAAAACGATTAAAATTAAAAGTAAAGTCATTCGGAGAGTCAAAACGTTGGACTCCGGCATGAAAGGGGATGTGAGACGGCCAGGCCCGGCTCCGTACAGTAAATGCAACACGAGCGGCACCAACGTGATGGGCAGTAATGAACAGAGTGGCAGCCAACTGTGCACCAATCCGTTGAGTGGTGGGAAGTTGAGCGGCGGGAAGTTGAGGAGCAGCCAGTTGAGTGGCGGTTCCCGAGGCAACAGCCAAGACTTCCTCAACTTTATCGACAAAAAAATCAACAACACCCCTGAGCATGTCAATATCACCCCCAAGAAGAGGAAGTGTCACTCAATCGAAATTGACCTCTTCAGGAACAAGTCCGTGGACAAATTTTTTAGCGACCTCGCTGAAAAGAACAATTCCGGGGAGTGCAAGGATCTGGATGAGGTGTACTCCATCCCAACTGACTCGGGGAACACCAAGAGTTCGCAGAGCAGCTTCAAGCCGCCCACAGGATCTTCCACTTCGCTCACGCAAGTGCACGGCGTTAGAGCCAGCAAAGGGAAGAGTAAGAAATCCTACACCAAGCAGTCAACCAAAATAACGGATTTTTTTAGGCGCCTCTGAGGGGACATCTCCTCCCTCCTTTGTGGAGCTCTGTGTGCAAAGTTAAATGTGCCATGTTTTGTGTCTGCACCTTGCCAGCTACACACCTTCGTAAACATATTCAAGTGTATGAGGTGTAGACACATCCTGATGATAAATTTTTTGTTAACCAGATATGTGAGATCACACCCTCCTGATCCCAATTTTTCACGCTCAACTAATTCGCGTTTCGTAATTTTTTTTTTTTTTTTCAAGTTTACCTTGCTGTTCATAATTTTTTTTACAATTTGCCTGCCTAGTCACCTTCATTATTTATTTTATTTTTTTTGTGTGTGTCAAGCGAAGTTGCCTTTTTATGCATACACGCGTGTAGGTATGCCCTTGTTTTTGTGACATATTTTTTTTCAAAATTAGCAACTTTTTCGCCTTCACAAGTGAAGCACTTTTCGCGAGGGCCAAGGGGGGGATATGCTCCTTGGCCAGTTGGGTGAATTAATGGCGGGGAGTGGACTAAGCAGTGGACGACTGATCAGTGGACAACTGAAAAGGGAACGACCACGCTGCGAACCCCACATCGGGCGAAACAAATAGTTAGGGAACTCCCCCACAGGAGGTACATTCCTTTAGTGAGGATAACAAAAAAAATATATTGAGCAAGTTTGTGTGACAAAAAAAAAAAAAAAAAAAAAAGAAGCAATGGCGTCATTTTTGCGAAAAAGGCGCCATTTTTCAGAGCAATATGAACATGTATTTGGCTAACCTACTTATGGACACCCTTCCTCTGATGGGGAAAGAATCTCCCGTCTTTTTTTTTTTTTTTTTTTTTTTTTTTTTCTCTGTTCACTTGGAGTTGCGCAGGAAGGGCAAAGTAAAGGCGGACTTTCTGGAGTTAAAAAAGTCCAAAAAGGAAATGAACTCTTTCCAAAAAAAATTATTCTGTAGCGTGTTAGAATTTCCAACAATGATAATTCCTTTCTTCATTCTAGTCAAAAGAACATTCAACCTCTTTTCATCATTTAGAAAGCCCAACACATTTTTGTCATTCGATCGAACTGTGCTTATAATAATGAAGTCGTTTTCGCACCCCTGGTAACTGTCTATGGTGTGCACATTTCTGTGCAGAATGTTAACATTTGGGTCGATTTGTTGGTGTTCCCTGAATGCTTGGTTATAGCTATGGGATCGGTTGTTCCACATATTGTACCTACTGATGGTTCTTCCGTTTGGAGGGAGTTGAGACGTGGTAGGAAGTACTTTCTCAGAGGGATGGAAATTGTTTTCACCCATTATCTCACCATTTGGTGGAAACCTCTTCAAAAGGATGTTTCCAAAAAGGGGGGCTCCTCCACTTGGATGATCAGTTTGGAAGACACCCTCATTGGAAGGGTTATGAGGTAGAACAACATGATGGATGTTTTCCTCCCTGGAGATTCCACTCAACCCGTGGGTCCTCCCCCCCATATTGCCCTTGTTAAAAAGTTCGAGCATTTGGCCATGATTCCAATCCGCACTCAAATCGGTATCTCTGATCGGGGTGCTGGAATGCTCACCTCGAAAAAACATACCTTCAGCAGTTCCAGCCACCTTTTGGTACATGACATTTGTGCAAGTTTCTTTGTTTTCCTTTTCGTCATGGTACAATATGGGATCATGTGGATTGGTTACATCGCCCAGGTAGCCATTTCGCAACAGAGATTGGATATACAACTTTTGGCCCGTGTACGGAGTCAAAATGGTAACATTTTTCTGATTCTCCAGCTTTAACATTTGAACGAGCTTCATAATTATCTGTGCCTCAAAGGGATTCACATATGAGTAGTTAATTTTGAATTCATAAGTTTGATCATTGGCCGCCTCTCCATGGTACGTATCGATGAAGAGAATCGGTACTGTGCAATGTTGGAAAAGGTTGTCCCAGTTTAAGTGCGTGGGGTGTTCCTTTGCTACGTCCTCTACCTTGGTGTCTACAACCCTATTTGTTTTTTCCCTTGATGGGAAGAAGTCGTCCATAATTTTTTTCGACGCAATTAATTTTCTCTCGTAAAAATAAAAGGAAGTAAATAAGTACATAGGAAAAATTAACCTGTATTGAATAAGTAGACTGTGACACTTGGCATTTTTGTAATGACTTAATTTTTCGAAAATGCTGAGGTAATTTATTTGGAGTCTCTTTTTCTCATTTATTAAGCTGTGGAAAGTTAATTGCTTATCGTCACCGAAGGCGTATACAAAATCACAGTTCAGATTCAAACAGATCAGACTGCTATATTCAGATAAGCTGGACGCCTCGTCGATAATTAAGTGCTTTATTTTTTTATCTTTAATTTTAAAGGCTTGATAAATGGTGTCTATATAAATATCTGACTTTTGGTTGTTTGCCCTATGTATAGTATCTCTGTTGAGACAGAGGTTAAGGTGCAGTAACTTTTGTCGTACGTTTTGCACCGAGATATGTTTGCTTGTGCCTACGAAGATGTTGTTCTTTCGATCCAGGGTTAGAAAGTATATGATGAAGGAAATGAGATCGCTTTTGCCACTCCCGGGCGCGCCTGCAAAGAGGGGGGGATTTTTAGTGGCGAGGTGTAACAACGGATTGTAACTTGATTAAAAACCGGTTCAACCAACACTCCATCTGCGGAGAGACCAAAACGATGTCGATGTGCGCATCTCTCTTTTTCTCATTTTCTTTTCCCTCCTCCTGCTGTGAACTCACCCCGAATCAGGTGCACGGGCACACCCCCTTCGTTGATCAAAATGTCCTGCAACACGCCCTTCTGGTAGACATCGAATCTCCTGTACATAGTGCACATGCGTGAGAATTCCTCCGGGCTGTTTTTCAACCTTCTGTACAATTTTCCAACGACTTTATCATTCTTAATAAGGTCCTTGTTAACCAGGTCAAAGAAATGGATCTCCTTTTTTCGACTCTCCAAAAATTTATGTATAGCCTCTTGGATGAGGAAGTTGTAATTTCCGTCGTGGTGAACCCCGATACACATGTTTGTCACCTCGTGGGGGGACACCACAGATGATGAATTCTTCTCTTCGTTTAGAAGTAGTTGTAGGAGTTCGCTGTGGGGGGACTCTTTCCTCCTCTCGAACAGACTTAGCATGGAGACCTTTATTCGGTTCGAAATGGTATTGAGGTGAACTGCTAGGGTGACGGCTTCGTGGACGTTGGGGTCCTCTGTGTGGGGAGGCTGTTGTGGAGGGTCCTCACATGATCGGTCATGGTTGTTATGCTCTCCATGCGCATCATCACCGATTGTATGCTCTCCACACGCGTTATGAATTTGGGGGCTTTTTCCCCCTTGCGCAGCCGCCGCAAAGGACAACTCGTGCGCTCTTCCGCTGCTTCTATTCAGGTAACTCTCCACGTATTCCTCACTTATGTCTATCTCCTCATACAGTTTGGTCCCGTCTCCCCCCTTGTTTACGCAGATGTACCGTTTGACATTCATAAACAGGATGGAAAAATCTCTGGCCTTCTGTATTTTTTTAAGCACTCCTACTAAAAACGAGTCCTTCATGTGACCACATTTAATTAAAATGATATCATTGCTCTCAAGCTCAACTTCCCTCGAAGCGATAAACTTGTAAGAAGTTTTCTCCTTTTTACAGTAGCGAATTTTGTATGCCTGGTGCAGTTCGAATGTCCTCTGCATATTTTGGAGCCCCAAGTGTTTTTCGTAATATATATTGAATAGGTAATTTAGAATGTACCTTCGTATTTGTGCACAGGTTTCATTAGAGGGGATGTCCTCACTCATTTCTCTTCCATGATTTTCCCTTTCCCTACTGTTGTCCTGTTCATGCAGGGATCTTTCATCTGCGCGCTCCGCCTCATGTGTAGTGTACGTTGTTGCACTTGTGTCGTCATTTTTTTGCTCTCCCTTTTGTGGATCTACTAAATGTAGCGATGCACTGGTAGGAGAATTGTGAGATGGGGAAGTCTCCCCTCCAGGGAAGTTATTCACGCGGAGGTCACTTGCACTCCGTACGGGGCCACTACTACTGATGGGTGTCATCCCAGGAGAGACACCCACCTTCGCGTCGAAGAAGACACAATGCAGAGAATTCAACACCGATATAAATATGTGCGGCCTCAACAAAAGTGATGTTAATATATTTTCGAAAAACAGGAAATCTTTTTTTTTATTTTCACCAAAAAATTCGGCCTTCAAAAAGTTCCTCCGCAGAATTTCCAACCATATTTTTTCCTCCTTCACGTTGTTTCTCTCCTTGTGGGATAGGAAGGACTCCCAAATTTTGTAAAATTTGGTGTAGCTGTTTTTTTTTTTTTTTGTACCCTTTTGGTTGTTCTGCGGGGAGTTGCTGATGGGGGAGAGCGTGTTCTGTTGTGCCTGCGTCTTTTCAGGGATCCTTTCGACATGCCCCTCTTCTTGTTGCCTTCCTTCATCCAATATATTTTTAAGGTGCACCTTTGGCACGGCACCTTTCACTTCGCCATCCTCGTTGACCTTTCTAATGTGTTGCGACCCATTTGGCTGACCCACTTCCAAGCACCCAGTCAGTTTGGCCAGCTCTCTTTTCAGCTTCCATAACGTCTGCGTAAAATTCTTTACCTTGCTACCTGCCTCGTTACTCACACAAACGGATGATTCTTCAGTGAGCTTCCAGTAAATTTCAAAGTTGAAGGGATTACTCCTTTCCACAATGAGCTTGGCATACCCAGGTCTGTAACATTTATATAGCTTCAAGTATTCTTTATGATCCTTCTTGTAAATTATTTTATTTTTCTGTAGGTCCTCAAATTTGTCTAGGCATTTTTCATTTTCAAATATTTCGTGGGTTAACTTCTTTCCCGAATGGTGGTTTTTTTTTTGTGTGCGAAAACAATTGGGCAATGTACTCACCAGCTTTTTGCTCCTCAAAAGGTTCATAATTGGGACGACGTCGCAGGGTGTGTGTGTGAGGCATACAACCAGTTAGCTAGTTTGCTTTTTAGCTAGCTATCTTGGCTAATTTAACTGCGTATTTTTTTTTTTTTTTTTCTGATCTGAAGAAAAGACCTATCAACAAGATATGATATAAAGTAGAAAAGGACAGAAAAAAAAAAAATGGATAGGTTTTAACACGGGTGTGCAGATATCCCTCTCTTTTCTTGGTATCGCACTCGTTTTCCCGAGTCACATTTTTTTTCTCTCTCTCACTCTCCCTCCTTTTCGCCTACTTACCATTTGTGTGCATTTTGGTTTCCACGTCTACAGCTTTCTCTCCCCCAGAGATAAGGCCTTTCTAAACTGCATTGCGCGTAGCGGCCGCTTCTCCCTTCGCAGATTCATTCACCAATTTGGCGCAGCATATGGGTAGGCACAATTGTATGCACATATGTGTGAACGTGTGCACCTTCGTGTGTTCACCTCCCCGTGACTCATCTTGGCAAATGATGCCTGCACAGCGGGCGAAGGGTTCACTATTTGAGCTTTACGCTTGGTTGACCCTGTTCGGCCGCATCTGCAATACACACAAAGGTGAGTCACCAACCATCCCTGTGCTGTTGCTTGCCAAACAAGAAACGTTGGTGTGAACAAAAATCGTTTCCTGTTCGTAACGGGCTCGCGAATCAACTCCACTGCGGTGATTCTCCTCCACTTTATAATTGACTTGGATCCCTTTGTGACCCTTTAATGTGAACAAAAAAAAAAAA
>NW_012192632.1:116826-122171 GCF_000956335.1 Plasmodium fragile | reverse complement strand
AAAAAAAAAAAAAGAAGAAGCATGAACTGATAACGAGAAATGTAGCAGCACGTAGCGCAAGGGAGCCTTCTCCCATATAGTGCACATATATGCACATAGTGGTTTTCTTGTGCCCGACTTTTTATGAGACCCTTTTTTTTTTTTGTTTTTTTTTGTCCCCTCTCCAGTTGGTTACCTTTGCATTTATGTAGGTTTGCAGTAACACCATCGCAGCTTCCACACAGCAACGTGCCCATGTAAAAAACATATCAGGCGATATTTCGCGGGAGAATCCTTTCCCCATTTTGTGCGCTAATGTATGTGGCCCCTTCCTCTTCCTCTAATCGGCACAGTCCATTTCGCATGAACGGACAGATAAACTCATGCGGTGAAAAGATAAAATATTACGTTCTTTTAAAGCACGCCATGTAACCCTCACGGGGGGGAGGTATGGGAGTGTTTACTTTACCAACCAACAGACTTTATTCAACCCTACCCCCACACACACAGTGCACATCATGTGAAAGGGTTTCATCCCTTTTAAGAGAGTAGACCATCTGGACAAACCAGTGGTTGGCCCCCTTTTCTGTTCCTTGGTCCATTCTTCCAACCGTTTAAACGGGTTTCCCATGTGAGATACCTCCTCAGAGTGTTTGTTCCGCGGAGGGTAGGGAAACTTAAGCGGGTTGAAAAGGACAGGGGGGCGAAATGGGAAAATGGCAATTTGGACAATCCTGTTGTGGGTGCAAAACACATTTGAATTGAAGTGCTCCAAAAAGGGAAAGACACCGTTGTGTGATCTGCCAAATGGAGGGATACATCTTTTATCTTTTTTTTTTTTTTTTTTTTTTTTTTTTTTTTTTTGCCGCTATTTTACTAATTGACTGGTGTTTTTTTTTTTTTTTTTTTTTTTTTTTTTTGCTTCCCCGCGCAGGGGACAAAGCATTGCTTAAAGAAATGACTGTTGCACATGTGTTAATCGAGATGACAAAAAAAAAAAAATAAATAAAATAAATAAAGTAAAAAGAAGAGAATCGCGCAGTGTCTTAGGGTGGGACAAAAAAATAAACGCACAAAGAAAAGAACAAATTAACTTTTACGTCACTTCCAGTGAGCAGCCCAGATAGTGGGGGACAAGCTTAAGTTTGCCACATGCGGATGGGCGGAAAATAGGGGAAGAAGAAAAGCGATGACCGTATTTGGACATGCGCGAAGGTGTTAACCGCATGGTCCGGTGACAATTTTGTTTTATAAAAAATGGAGCGCAGAACAGTGGGGTGTTGGCATGACGACATGCCGATGACAAGACCCCTGTAGGAAGAAGCGACTCGACCACGCTTTCAACCATGAACCACATGGCTTGCTGCTGACTGCACCCACTTGTCCTCTCGCTCATCCATTTATGGTACCCGCGAGACGTCTGCCACTCGATTTACATGTCTCCCTCAAGCGTCCTCCTCTTCCTCCTCCAGAGTCTCTTCCCCCTCACTTTCATCATCATCCTCATCGTCCGGCGAATGGTCCATGTTGCTCATCTGGCGAAAAATGGCATCGTTGGTCAAATAATTTTTGCTAACCAGGAGGATCTCTGGAGTTATTTTTTCTTCAATTGATTCATCGTCGGCATTTTCCTCATCGCAATCCTCCTCCCCCCCCAGACCGTTCTGCTCATTCTTTTTAAAGAAATTCTTCTCATTTGACATTTTTGTAAATAACCGTTTTCCTAATTTTTCTCGAGGTCGCTGGGGGACTTCATCTCCCTCTACATGATCCACCCCGCAGCTAACTTGATCTGTGTCTTCACGAGCGTCATCTGCGCCGCTGTCCACATGTTCTCTGTCCTCTTCAGCCACAGCTGCATCCTCGTCACCCACGCTGTCCACATCGTGTTCTCCCCCCTCCACAATATCAGAGTTGAGTTGTATATATACACATGAGCTGTCGCAAATTTTTTTATCCGATGTGATTGCATGCAAGGAGATGTTTGACGAGTCGACGGTGACGTTGTTTACTTCGTTCACCAAGTGCATGTAGAAGTCCCGATTCTTCTCGTAGTGCTTCAAGTAACTAGCGCTACTAGCCAATTCTGTAAAATTTGTAATTTTTTTTTTTTTTTTTTCTTCTTCGTCTTCTTCATTTTGGGTGGAGACCCAAATGATCTTTTTTTCCATTATGTATAATTTGCCTTGCCCAAGGCTTAGTTTGTTATAAACAAATTCTATGTCCGTGGCTTTGTGCAGCACTGGCTCTGGGCTGCCCTGTTCCAGGGCCCGCCGGCCCTCTTCGCTGAGGCAGTTAAGTGCGACAGGCATGTTAGTGGGAAACTGGGTGCCCTCTCCGGAAGTGTAGTGTGGCGCGTTTCCCCGCCCCCCCCCGGGGCATGTATATACAAATTCGTAAAAAAAAATAAAATACCTACGACGGATGATTTGAGGTTATTTTTAGGATAGGAAGCAACAGGTCAGTGAGGTTGTGAATATTTACGCGGGTTGTTTCCCCTGATGCGTTTTGTTTTTATCTTGCTTGGCTAAGTTGTGAGAATGCAAAATGGTGGGGGTACTCCAGAAAAAAAAAAAAAATAATAATAATAATAAATAAATAAATAACAACAACAGCAGAAACAACAAACAGGGAGAGCAACTCTCGTGTTCCGAAAAAAAAAAAAAACAAAAAAAAAAAATTTTCCTACTTCAAGATGCAGACGAGGGGAAATGCACCCAAGGACGGGTCACTAAAAAAGAGCTTTTCTAGAAAATGCTTTTTTCCAAAGTGCTGCACTTTTTTGTGGCATATATACATCCTAATAGGAAGCAAAACGATAGTTCCTTTTTTTTTTTTTTTCCCTTTTTTGTGTTCCTTTTTCGCTCCGCTCAAATGTAAGCAACGCTCATGGTTGTTCAGAAGTTCCTAACCGTAGACGTATCTGTCTCTTTCATTTAGCACCTTGCATCGTACGAGAGAAACGCGTTTGCAAATGGCTACTTGAGTGCCCTTGCCGCATGGGGAAATTAAACAAAAGGACAGGATGGAAAGAGAGGAAGGGTATACCTCTTCCTGTGTCGAATGCAACATCTTAGTTTCATTTTTCTTAACCTTGTCGATTATCTGAACTGCTTTTACCAAAGTCTATGTGAACGTCTCGTCCCCCTTTTATGCTGCCCTCCAAAAAATGACCCAGGACAGATTGGTCTGCATAGTACATGAACATAACTGCTGTTCAAATGATGACCTAGGTAGAGAGCCCACATGTAATGCCGAGGGGGGAAGAAGTACATTCTTATGGGTTTTTCACACTGCATGTTTTAAGTGAGTCGGACAGCCAAGTGACACCCAGGAGGAACAACTCGCAGCAACGTCAGGCCACACACAACACTCCGCCGAACGGCGTCCATTTCAACATAATGTGCACACCCCTATACACTCATCTTTGTTAGTGGATAATCCTCTGTCGCCTTTTGCACCGGCCAGTTTACGTACTTCCCTGTGGACACATTTCCTATTTTGCGTCACTGCGATATAGTTCAACGGGGGGGAAATGGGCGAAAAAAAATGAGGGAACAATGTGAGCAAAAAAAAAAAAAAAAAAAAAAATGAAAAACGGGGGAGGAAAATATATTGTCCCCCCTTGCACCACCTTCAAATGGCAGAAACGTTATTAAAATTAAGGAGGTGTTGAGTTCATCCCGTTTGCGAAACAGTTTATTTTATTGTATTTCATTTTTTTTTTTTTTTTCATTTCAGTTCATTTATTTTTTTATTCCATTTCGTTTTATTTCATTTTCTTTTTTTTCATTTCATTTTTTTTTTTTTTTTTTTGGTGGGTATCTTCATATCGTTTTCAAAAGCTTCGCCAAGCGCGCGTAGGAAAAGTAGGGCGAGAAATTGTCGGCCGGCCAGAAGAGATACAATTTGACGCCGAAAAGGGAAGGGAAGAATTTCATGCGGCGAGAGGTGAACCTTCGCATGGAGAATAATGCCCAGCGGTGCAGTGTGTATTGTAAAAGTCAGATCTGCACAAGTGGTGAGCGGTGAAACCGCCATCACACGTTAGGCAGGCAGACCGCACGGGGAAGCGGCACGCCGGTAGGTTGACTCGACTGGTGATTACACCAGAGGAGGCCCACAGGCGCGAACGTTGCAACGCCGCTACTGCTCTACTGCTGCTACCGCTGAAGGAGGACAAAATGGTGCGAACGAAAAAGAGCGTGCCCATGCACAACCCCTTGAGCAACCCAGACGGGGTGGGCAGCAGCAACGAACCGACGAACAAGACAGTGCCTAGCAGACCATCACACAAGCAAGTCGCCTCGTCCAAATCAAATAACAACGCAGGAACAGGCAAAGGGACTCGAAGTCAAATTCCGCAAAAGGGTTTGAAGAAGACAACCCGAATTAGGAGGCCCCATAGGTACAGACCAGGTGTATTAGCATTAAAGGAAATAAGAGCATACCAAGCGACTACACAGTTACTCATTCCTAAAATACCTTTTGTTCGAGTCGTAAAGGAGATTACTCGGTTGTTTGAATTGCCCAATGAACAACTGCGTTACACCCCCGAGGCCCTGTTGGCACTGCAAACCGCATCGGAGGCCTACCTGGTCAGTCTCTTCGAAGATGCCTACTTGTGTTCACTTCACGCAAACCGCGTCACCCTCATGCCTAAGGACATACACTTGGCTCGCCGTATCCGCGGCCGCGACTGATAGATTGACAGGCACACAAAAGGACGCCAACAGGAAAAAAAAAAAAAAAAAAAAAAAAAAGGAAGAAAAGCCTTATATATATAACAGAATTGGAAATGTCATGCCCCTTTTTATCATTTATGTAGCAATTTAATTGGACTACCCCCTTTTTATTCTTTTTTTTTTTTTTTTTTTTTTTTTTGCAGATGTGTAACGGAAATTGTAACATTGCACTACAGCTCTATTTTCACTTTTGCTCCTTTTTCCTGAACAGCTCGTTACGCGTTCGTTTGATAATTCCTTCTTTTGCTTGGACCCTTTTTATTCTTTTTTTTTTTTTTTTTTTTTTTTTGCCGCTTCTCGCCCTACGTTTCGTTCTACGTTGTTCCGTTTGTGTTTCTCCCGTTGTGGTTGTAAACAGGAGGGGAGTGAGTGGGGGTTACATAAATAATGTAAGCTCCACTTCCTAGCGCAGTGGACAATTATTAAACAAAAAAGAGAAACCTGCGCAGATGAGAATGACGGGAGAGAACAAGCACTTGTTTGGTCCATTTATGTTTTGTTTTATGTATATTTTTTTTTTTATTTTCTCCTCACTGGGTATTTTTTGTATGCAAAAGAGCAGCAATACGTCATTGTGGCCAAAGCTTGGTAGCTGTTCAGCCGCGTAGCCATCCATGCATC
>NW_012192632.1:107446-114919 GCF_000956335.1 Plasmodium fragile | reverse complement strand
TTTTTTTTTTTTTTTTTTTTTTTTTTAAATCTGCGAGTTTGGCATCCAAAGTAGAGCAAAGAAGTGAATTCTCCATGGGCGTTTTCCCCATTTTAAGAAAAAAAAAAAAAAAAACAGAACTTTGCGACGAGCGTATATTTTGTAACCCCGTTGTTAATCTGCGCCCCACGTATACCCCCTATACTCTGTTGAGAGCGCATTTTAAGAAGGGCCAAATGAGCAATCGCGTTTTATATGTATACATTTGACCCTCACTCGTTGTGACGTGACGTGGGGACCCAAGTGGGTAAAAGGACGATTTAGGTCTCCAACCAGCAGAAGCCTTACTTTACCCCCCTCTCTGCTGTTGCATGGCCAGTGAGCGACTCGGAGGACGCAACCAAAAAACAGGGGCAAGAATAATACAGTTACAAGTGTACACGTACATGTAAGGGCTTCCCTACATAGTTGAAAACGCTCCCCCATAGGGAAGGGCGCGCGAAATATAACCACCCCCCGGTGGAGGTATACCTCTAAGGAGGGGAGCCCTGCGTGTTTAATATACATATATACACAGAAGTCTGACCCCCAAAATGACGACAACCATCCACCGCACCAGTAAAGGGCCCCACGGGGCACAAAGGATCTTTCACAATTTGTACAGAAGAACAAATGATAAGAAACAACTAACCATGAACCTAACAGAATTTAAATTTTACGACTATGAAACGAAAGAACTTCGAACGATAGAAGTATCTCCCTGTAGAAAGTACATATGTATATGTGACTCCTTTGGGGTTATATATGTGTACAAAATTTTTAAGAATGAGTTCTTGTACTTGTTGCAACTGCATGCACATGTGTCCAAGAGCTCCATCATGTCAGTAATATGGATTAGCAAAAAGAACCCGAAGAAGAAGCATTTGTTTTTGATGAACGATTACAAAGACTACGTTCTCGCCATTACCACTTTGTGTGGGGAGATCGTGTTGTATGATTTGGAAAGTCAGAACCGGCTGCAAAGCATTTCGAGTAACGGAAGCATATCCTGCGCCAAACTGAATAACAGCCTTCAGTACTTTGGCATCACCAATTTGGATGGCTACTTCTACCTGTACAATATATACAGCAATGCGGGTAGCCACATCTACAACTGCTTCGACCGCTTCCACGAGGGGGGCGTCGTTGGCGGCGACGTGAGCGATGTGAGCGACGTTAGCGACGTGAGCGACGATGCATATAACAGTGATGGTGGTGATGGTAGCGAGGACAGCAAGCGCAGCGACGACGACGCGCAGGAACGACCGGGCAAGAAAATCAAACTGTCCAGTGATCTTGCCCAGTACCTGGAAGAAGAAGAAGAGGATGCCTCGTCCCAGGGAGAAGACGCAGAGAGCGCCCCGGCGGTGGCCCCAAAGGCGTGGCACGTATTCTCCCCCACAAACAGAAAAATAGAAAAGGAAAATCAAAATGGTGATACCTTTAACATATATATTACAAACAGATTCAAGTGTAAGGAAAAGTTGGTGTGCTTATACTTTATGGATGAGCTGAAAAGCAGGGAAGTGCTCCTAAGCAGTGTGCAGGAAAGCGGCCACAAGGAAAACTACCGACATGGTAGCCACGACAAAAACAAAGCGACTTCCCCCCCCCGGAAGAACAAAATCAGGGAGCTGGAAAAGTCGTACAATAGCTACAACCACTACGTACTATTGGGGAGCGAAGACTCCAAAATATACAAGTACAATATAGCGAGGAAGGTGTGTGAGGGAGAATTCAAAGGCGTCCATGAGAATTGTATCATTTGGGATGTCCTCTACATTTACAAGACAGACGAGGTGGTGTGTGTAGATAACAGTGGCTCCTTAACCATTTTTGAAAACAGCACATTCAGCGTAAAATATTTTTTTAATCATCATATGTATAAGTCGGTGTCCTTGGCGAAGACAATGAATGAGGATTATATTTTCACAGCAGGGGTCGACAGGTATATAATTAAATACGCCCTCACACATGTACATGGCAAAGGAGGGTCTTCCTCAAATGTAACCATAAGACAGCAGGTAGCTACGACGGGGAAGCGAAAAGCCCAAATGATTAGCAGCCAAATGAATGGAGATACAGCAACATTCCGGTACTCAGCAGTGAATGGAGGTGACCAAGCAGAAGAAGAAAATTTCTTCCTCGACAAAGTGAAAGAAACAAACGAGATAAATAAAAAGTGGTATAGAATTAATAAAAGGTCTACCCACTTTGCAGACATAAAACGTATTGTCCTGCTGAGGGGAAATGTACTAGTTAGCATAAGTGACGATATGTCCTTTTGTTTGTACGACACCTTCAACCAAGTCAATAGGTATTTCCAAATAGGTAATGTGGAGCTGAACAGGAATATTTTTTTTTCAGCAAATTTGAAAACCGTTTTCTGCACACACGCTTGGGGGATAAAAATTTACTATAACAATAGCCCCATCTGCATGGAGGAGGGGGGAAGACGCAGCATTCAGGGGGGAAGCAGCATTGAGGGAGGAAATGTTCAGAAGGATGCAGATGATGATACGAAATTGCTCACCCCGAAGGGCTTGGAAAAAATCAGCGAAGTGTACTACAAACACATCGCCAAAATTTCCTACGCACAAAATGAGTTTGTTAATTCTTGTATTGTAAATAAAAGCGCGACAAAAATTGTTTGCAGGACGAATAAAAAATTCTCCATTTATCACTTCAATATAAATGACCTGACCATATACAATTATGACCTGTCCAAGTTAGGCGCTTTTAAAGTGTACTCGTTCGAATTTGTTCATGATGCTGATGATGATGATCTGGTCATTCTTTCCTTTGCAAAGTGCCATTTCAGCAAGAGCAGTGAGAAGAAGGAAGACGTTGTTGCGGGGGAGGAGAAAGACTTCCCAGGCGGGGAAGACAACAAACAAGAAATGTACGAAATGTATGAACATGTACATGTAGAGGATGATGAAATGGAGAGAGGGGAAAACAATGGACGACAATATTTGTACACTTACCATGTAGCCATTTACAACATTGACACAAAGCAAGTAGTGGAAGAAATTCAAGTGGATAGAATTTTAAGTAATTTTAAAAAATATAACAATGGGAAACTAATCATTTGCACGGATGAACAAAAAAATATTTTTTTATTTTTTAAAAATTCGAAAAAATATTTGAATACATGTTTGAAAATAGGGGACTTTAATTTAAGCAAGAGGAACATCCACCGGAGCTACTTGTTTTCCATCGTCGTTGAGAATCTCTTGTTCATTTTTACGCTGGACAATTGTGTGTACGTATACTCCTTCTCTTATGGGACGGGCAATTTGTCCTTCTTGAAGACTCACGTTGTTAGAAATTATACACTCCGCGAATACAGGGATGTGTCCCTAATCGATTTGGGTCTGCTTGGGGGGGGAAGCGTACAGCGCCGACAGGAGTACAATCAAGGGGAAGAGGCGGGAGGAAGTGAAGCGGGCGACCATGTGGATGCAGCCAAGGGGTCACCCCTTCCAGCGTGCTTCCAGAGCAAGTACTGCCTCCTCCTTCGCAGCTGCGACAAAATGAGGCTACTCCGGCTCAACATATGTAATGACCTCTCCATCAACATCCAGTTCACAAACGTACAAAATGCGTTCAAGCATAACGCAGAACTGATCGATCAGTACTACCTGTCCTCACTTAATTTTCGCTACAACTTCCTCAACACGAAGCAACTGTACTTTGAGGATACAAATCTGTACAATATCCTCCTGCGCGAGATGAGGAAGGAACGCAAGCGGGGGGGAGAAGTAGATAGCATGGACATTGCTAATGGGGTTCCTACTAATAACGACTTAGCACATGACAAGGCACTAGCGGAAGGACAACACAAGAAGGAAGAGCCCACACAAGAGAAAGGTTGTCCCATCAGCACAGATCTTTTAAACCTTTCCTTCAAATCGCTAAAGTATTTAAAAATGAAAAACATTTTGAACGTGCGTCCCTTGTACACATCCCAGAGCGACATCGTGTTGCTTCTGTGTGTCCCCCAAAATATTGATTGCACGCTCATTAGTGTGGCTGACACGAAGAAATATGTTGAGTAAAGTTTGGTGCATACATATATATATATATATGTGTCTGTAATGCCCTCCATTTCATCGCCCTCACAATCATCATGAGGCGTGCCTTGTATAGTACCCTCTGTGTGGATAAATTTTATTTGTCTTCACGTTGAACCCTGTCTCATGACTTTTTGCCTTTTCATTTGTTTGTGCGCATATCTGCTCAGTTTTTGTTTTTTCCCCACAGTTTTGGCTCCCTACCAGTTGGGGGGCTGGAGGGGGGAATGTTGTATGGCGCTGTAAATATGCGTAATGCGCTTTGCTTAGTTGAGGGCTGCGCTTTACAGTGCGCGAACCCCCTCTTTTCAAACTGTGTCTCCTCGAGGCAACTAGCCAATCTGGCACATATGGCCCCCGCATTTGGGCGGTAGGCCAACTTTTTTAAAACTTCAATCCATTTTTTGCCTTTGTAACAACTGGTGCTTCAGGCGATAGTCCTTTGAGGCAAGCGGAGCAATCTACCGCACGCGTGCCATCGCCATGTAGGTTTTTCCATTTATATATTACCCGCTCATACCATGTGCTTGTCAACCAACCTATAAGACTCGCGGTCCACGATGCGGCCAATTCTGTCCCGGAGCAACTCCCTCATGTCGTACGAGCACTGTTCATTTTCCACACGCTTCAAGCTCTGTAGAATGTTATTAAAGCTCCTATTCCTCCGCACTTCACTTTCGAGGTAGTTAAAAACGGTTCGGTTATTCTTCACCAGGTGGTGCATGTAGTACCTGTACGTATAAAACGCCATGACGTAGCTGTCACTGAATAGGCAGTTCACCTTGTTATCACTTTTACTTACAGTTGGGAAGTTCCGCACCTTGTCCTTTATGTACTTATACGTTTCTTCGCGCGTCTCCAAGCTACAGTTACACTTCGTGCTGAAGTACTTTCTCGCTTCTTTAGGACAGAAAAAAACAATTTGACACTTGAAAATTGAGTTTAGGAAGTACACGAGGACGGAGAGGATCTTTTCCTTTGTTCTGTTCTTCTCGTACTTATCATTTACCTTTTCGATCCCGATGATCCATTCTTGCGGTTTCCGCTGCTGTTGTTGTTCTTCTTCCCCCCTTTGGGCCGTTCCTGCGTGTGTGCCCATTGGCGCGTTACTCGGCTGGTTCCACTGAGCAGCGCCATCGTTGCCTCTATCGTTGGAGCTATCGCCGGGCTGCACATCCCCATCGGAATGCAACTTGACCAAATTCAAAACGGTTAGAATTTCCCGTATGTTAAAGCTCAGAGGGGTGTCCTCTCGGTCATAACTGTATGTTAATTCCTCCTTGTCGAGGTTATGCTTTCCCTTTCGAGTGCTGGAGGGGCCCTGCTCATAGGGTTGGAAATCCTTTTTAATGTTAATCAGTCCAATTTTTTTAATAATTTTATTCCTCAGCAAGCAGTAGCACAGGTTGTTGTTACTTATTACCAAGCTCAACACATTTACATCGCATCCCTTCCTCTTCATTTCACTCAAACATGGTTCGATTCCCCTCCGACTGGACATGTGACGTGTATCCCTGCGGTTGTTATGTAACCATCTTCTTAAAAAACAGGGGAAATGTGCAAACTCCTTCTTAATTATGTTCATGTAAAAATGGGGAATAAAAAAAAAAAAAGAAAAAAAGTCTCTCCAACTATGCCTTACAACGACGATGCTACTTACAATATAGGAACTTTTTAACATTTAATTCATAATATCGTCCCTTGAGCTTTTCTCCTTTAGAAGATCTTTCGCTTTCCCAGTTTGATGCTCATGGATAGAAGCTGGTCAATCGTCCTTGGCCGCCGCTTCGTGCAGTGTCGCCTTTACGCTTTCTACGAACTGAGCTAGCTATTTTTTTTTTTTTTTTTTTTTTTTTATTTAGAAATTGCCTTGCCTGTTCAGGCAAAAACGACGTGAGAATTGGGTTTCCCCATTAAGCAGCACATTTTTTATATGATTAAGAAGTGGTGGGCCACGGATGAGAGAAAAAATGCACAAATGTGTGAACCCCGTTTTTTCTTGTTTCATGAGATGGGACCACCTTTACCTTTACACCGAAGAGGGTTTAAAGACGTTGCACAATTCATGTGGCAACGTCCCATCAAAACACCCTTAACATGCTCCAAGTTTGGAAGTTTCCTTTTAAAATTCATTCATCTAACATTTACACACACTCGGAGGGAGAGTTTTTTTGAGAAAACAAAAGGAAAACAAATTCGATGAAAAGTGCGCACGGGCGAGCAAACATTTTGTACATAAAAAAAAAAAAAAAGTTAAGCAGCAGTAGGAAAAAACATGGTTCACTGTTCACACCAATTTCTACACTTTGCTGATGCGATATTTGGCCAAGGTGCACACACTTACCCATGCGCAGGGCGCATGTGTGTGTCCCATATACCGTTTGATTTGTGTCTCCATTGTTGCTGCGCATAGTGCGTCGCCCACTACTCCCTATCGCCACTTCACGTCACCGCTTAACCGCGCTTAAACGCGCTTAGCCCCGCTTCACCTTTTCATAGTCCACGTGGGTGAGGCTGCAGCTGATCCCCTCATAGCGCTCCACCTCTATACCCTCCAAAAGCTCATCGTTGATTTCCCCCCTGTAGTTTGCCTTCCTAATTAATTTCTTGACGGTCGTTTGGTGGTCAAAGTTATGCTGGGAAGCGACCTCGGGCAAGAAGGTCGACGAGTACCTCTTCTTGTTCACGACAAAGCTGATTTTAATGCCATGCTTTCCAATGATCCAGTCGTACACATGTGCACATTTTTCAAAGTTAAATAAATACGTTATGGTTACAATCAGGAAAGGAAAATCTTGTAATGTGATGGGATAAAATCTTGTGTCGTTGAGGGAACTCTCTAAAGCATAATAACGCAGCTCCATTATATCTACTTCGTTTAAGCAGCCTATACAGCCGTTTAGTTCATACGCATCGTAATCATAGGACCCCATGTCTTTCACGTCATTCAGCTTCATCCATTTGACGAAGAAGGGGATCTTGAATCCGCTGTTATGTAGTGACTGGATCAGCGGGGGCGCTTTATCAAATTTCTCATTTTTTAATTCACACTTTAGTACATCAAAGCACCATGAGCAGATGGCGTCTTTATTTTCTATTAGCTCATTAACTATTTTTGTTTGGCTCTTTGGTACTTGAGCCTCGTTTTGTTCTTCACTCTGGGTGGGCACCATTGTTTCGCGGCTAGGTGGGGCGCGAGGTGATAAAAAAACCCGTTGATGTGGTGCTTCAGGGTTTAGGGAACCAGAACCGTTGGAAGCGCTTCTTCGACCAGGGGAAAACAATTTAAAGACATATGACGGTGTAGAAGTGGTCGTGATTACAAAATGGATGTCACAGGGGTGAGAGGGCGGGAAAAAAAAAAAAAAAAAAAAAAAAA
>NW_012192632.1:94141-102946 GCF_000956335.1 Plasmodium fragile | reverse complement strand
AAAAAAAAAAAAAAAAAAAAAAAAAGAGGACTCGGGTTGTTTTCCCCCTTCTTGTGATTACCTAATTGTGGAGGTCGCCCTTTGGGGTTATCCCAAAAAAAAGGGGGCAACGTACCAAACAGGTAGGCAGTTAAATGTGATTGGAAGAAAGTTTACCCCCCCACAGAGATGCTCGGTTTTACATATTTTTGCCACTCTTCAATTTGGATTATTACTCCATTTCGCGTTTTCATCATTCGTGGCCAATATGGGGGTATGCACACGTTTTTTTGCTTTCAGCTTTTTTCAGCACTTTTTTTTTAAATATTTTTCTGACTGTTTGTTTTTTGCTTTTCTGCCTCTCGTGATTGTTCGCGTTTGTTATTCGACATATGTGCACTTTGGGGAGGTGGTCGTTTTCCCACGTCGAGTATATCCCATGCGGGCACATCATTCCGAATGGCAAAGGGGGAAGTGGCACCAACTGTGAGGCGGGTGAGGAATTAGAAACGGCACGGATTGGCAAACGAGTCCTCTGCGGTGTGTTAACATATTTTAAACACATATTTTTAGTGCCTTTTTTTTTTTTTCTTTTTTTTTTTTTGGCATACATTTTTGCACTGAAAAGTTGGAGAGAAGACTGAAGTGGGGGAAGCATTTTTATATATTTTTTTTGTTTTTCCCCACCTTGACGACAAATTTTTGTGGTCCCCAAGGTATAGGAGGTATACACCCCACGCCATAAGATGATATGACTCGGGGGATATTGCACATATGAAAGTGCTCTTGTTCACAGGGTGAAAATTGTTGCGTAGATTCCCCCACCTGTGTAGCTATTTCCGCGTTGATAAAATGTTGTTAAGTAAAATGTGATCGAGTCCTCTGTCCCAAATTTGTCAGTACAAGTTAGCCAAAAAAACAAAAAAAAAAAATTCCCCCATTTTGCCTGCACATTTTGCGTGCACATATTATGCAACTGTATTTTTTTGTGCATGTTAATCTAGGACGAATATCCCCCTTGGGAAGAATCAACAAGGAATATAAAAAAAAAAAAAAAACGTTGTGTATGAATTGTGAAGGGGGCGCTGTGGAGGAAATGCTTCCCGGAGACGCGCTAGCAGAGTGGTATCTGAGGGAGAAGCGAAGTCACGGCGCTACAACGCTTCACACTCCCATTTGTATGCGCATCGGCCCAAGGGGAAGGGTAGCCACTTCGCACTAGTTACACCACTTCACACTGGGAGTTGTACGCCTCTCCAGAGTTACCACTTTGTCATGGTGGGGAGATTGACCCGTTTGGCGGCACTGCTCGTGGTGCTGACCCTGCAATGCCTGCGCATAGGAGCGATAGAAGTTTACATCAGCGTGCGGCCAAACAAAATCAAATGCTTAAAGGAGCGAATTAACAAAGACACCCTTGTTGTGGGGAAATTCAAAACAGAAAACAAAAGTGTACCCATCTCCATATTTATATACGACACAGACATACATGAAAGAACTTTTAACTTCCAGAAGAGATTGCCTATATTTGAAACCATTAATGAGTACGACATAAAGACGGCCTTCACAACCTTCCATGTTAATCTAGGACGAATATCCCCCTTGGGAAGAATCAACAAGGAATATAAAAAAAAAAAAAAAACGTTGTGTATGAATTGTGAAGGGGGCGCTGTGGAGGAAATGCTTCCCGGAGACGCGCTAGCAGAGTGGTATCTGAGGGAGAAGCGAAGTCACGGCGCTACAACGCTTCACACTCCCATTTGTATGCGCATCGGCCCAAGGGGAAGGGTAGCCACTTCGCACTAGTTACACCACTTCACACTGGGAGTTGTACGCCTCTCCAGAGTTACCACTTTGTCATGGTGGGGAGATTGACCCGTTTGGCGGCACTGCTCGTGGTGCTGACCCTGCAATGCCTGCGCATAGGAGCGATAGAAGTTTACATCAGCGTGCGGCCAAACAAAATCAAATGCTTAAAGGAGCGAATTAACAAAGACACCCTTGTTGTGGGGAAATTCAAAACAGAAAACAAAAGTGTACCCATCTCCATATTTATATACGACACAGACATACATGAAAGAACTTTTAACTTCCAGAAGAGATTGCCTATATTTGAAACCATTAATGAGTACGACATAAAGACGGCCTTCACAACCTTCTACTCTACCTCCTACTCCTTCTGTGCATATAACAGTTCGAATAAAGTGTTGGATGTACTGTTTGAAATAAAGCACGGGACGGAAGCAAGGGACTATGCGCAAATAGCAAAAACGGAACACCTGAATGAAGCTACCATATACTTAAAGCAAATCGTTGACCAAATGACTAGCTTCCACTTGAATTTAAAACGAATTAAAGCTTCAGAGGAGAATGAAAAGAAGGCCAGTGACAAACTCAATGACACCCTCATGTGGTTCTCTCTCATGAACATTTTAATTATTATCGTTGCGGCCATCATCCAGGATTTCTACTTTAAGCGGTTTTTCACGTCCAAGAAGATTATCTGACAGGGGTGTAGCACTGGAGTAGACACGGGTAGCGACGCGCAGCGATGCACCCCCCTACGCCATCCTCGAATTCGTTGGACCCAGTTTTTACACCGCCTTACATGCAGAGGAGACCCCCTGCGGAGCCAAATGGCGAGCACAATGGGAGAATTTGCCCCCCATTTTTGTGCCCATTTGCCGCGTCGCTTTTCTGCGTCGCTTTTACGAGGATGGCGCGATTGTGAACCGCCCTACCTGGAGATTGCCTCTTTTTTTTTTTTTTAAGTCATTAAAACGTTAAAAAAAGTAATTTTTGAAGAACCCCTCACACGAGGGCAAATAAGCTATAGTGCGTGACAAAAAAAAAAAAAAAAAGCATGAAAATACAACAGCGGAGGAGCGTTTCAGGGGAAATTTTATTTTTACCTCCTGCAGTTGCTATCCATTTGCGGAAAGTAACCTCAATGCTGGTGCACATTGACCTGCACGTCGGGCAGGCTGACTTCCCTTCCCGCACTATCAGTAGCGAAGATATGCAGCACGTAGGTACTCGCCACTGCATCTGCACCTGCACTTGCACCTTCCTTGAACAGCTCCTGCAAAATAACGGAGAGTTTCTTCCTTCCAGAGTGTCTAAATGAGGGCAACTGAAATTTTGTGTAAATAATTTTGTCCCTCACCCCAATTGTCTGAATGGACACACTGAAGAGAACCTCAAGACAAGTCACCAGTTCTTCCAACGTGACGTCTTCTCTGGTTTCTTTGCTCCTCATCTTTATAAATGCTTTTGCTTCGCTGCTCATTTTCTCCGTATTTTTTTTCACTTTTTTTAAAGTGTTCACTAAATCGGCTAGTGTTTTTTCCACCTCCGCCTTGGACGACTCTCCTCCTGCGTTTCTGCTCTGGTCCATCAGTAGCTGCACGTTCTTTTTTATGTCGCGAATGTGTACATGTGTCTGGTGAAGAGACGCTTCGTCTTCGGATGCGGTGCCCACGGTGTGGAGGTCCTCCAGGATGGAGTCTGCCAATTTGGTTACCTCTTTCACGCCGTCATCCAGGCTAACATTGTTCGCCCCCTTAGCAGCATCGTCATTTGCGCCGCTCAACACGCCGCGGATCGCCGCAGAAGGCACTTTCTGCGCCATCTTCCGCAACGCCCTACTAGCCTCGGCCAGCTGCCCCTCCACGTGCTGCTCCCCACTTCGGTAGTAGAACGGACCAACGGGCAGTCCGCAGTCCCCCACGGTGCACCCTCCACTGCCCTTCCTCCTTCCCCCTCTAGGATAAATATTAACATAGAGATAGTTCCAAACGGAAAATTGAAATTTCCTCATCAATTCTGACGGGGCGTTTTCATACGACAAAGGAGGACACACACTAGTGAGCTGAGAATGGGTAAAAAAATTATCTTCCAGGTTCACATAATTGTTGTTAACTGCGCTTGACAGGATTTGAAGCTCATCGTAAGGCACGTTAAAAAAAGAGAGCAACGCTTTTCCGTTTTTCCTAATGTAGACCTTCCTTCCGTATGTGTAAATGGTTAGGTCCTTGAGTTTTTCTTCACGAAATTGAGTTAGATCCTCGGGGGGGGCTCCCTCAGGCATTAGCGGCTGGCTGGTTAGGTGGCCTCCTCCCCCTACCATTTGGTTCCTTCCCATTAGGGCTTTGCTCCCACGCGAATGCATCAAATGGGCCAGCTTGTACAACTCGAGGGACGCCAGAGCTGAAATGGCTGAAACGACAGTGACGATCGACGGCACGATGTTGTTACACACTTTAAAAAACTCCAGCATGGGAAGCTGCGGGAAATTGTAATTTTCGTTTCGTACATTGGTTAGGCTGAACACAAAGTTGATGTCGTCCTTGTCGTCCTGCAGGTTACAAATCAGGGGCGTGAGCAGCGAGACTTCTTTGCGGCCGCTGGGGGGGGCATCCGCCTGCCCCACTGCTGCTTCTGTTCCCGCTTCGCCCCTCTGCTGCTGCACCCACCGTAGAGCTAAAAGCAACACGGGGTTGTTGAACACACCGAAGAGCTCCTTCTCTATGGAGGCATAGAACTGCTGATCGCTATTCCTGCGGATGATGGAGAGAAAATACAGCAGCCGCTTCACATCCACGCGCAAATTATTCTTCGAAACAATTTCTCCTATTGCGTCCTCAAAGGAGGGGCATTTGGAGCCTCCCACTTCCTCATCCTTAAAAAAGAAGACACCTCTATGCTGACTTTTCTCGCTAGCCAAAACGTCTGTCAAATTTTTTAAAACTTTTTTAAAATTTTTCAACGCACACTGGTAGAAAAGCAAGTGATTTTTATTTTCCCGATGGAACGAAACCGGCTTTGGCAACTTCTGAACTTCTTCAAAGTACTTGTGCAATTCTGCTTCGTTGTTTTTGAGCAAGTGAGTAATATTTTTCACAAAGGTGTTTTCCCAAAGCAGCTGTACATTTTTGTGGACCTTTGGATTGAAATACATTTTTGTTAATTTAAAAAAGTGAAGCAAATTGCTCACGTTGTCGTAGGTGCATATATGCCCAATAAAAGAAACAGGGTCATTTAAAAATTTATTCATTTTGATCACATTATCGGTAAAATAATGATTGTAAACGCTTCTTGCAAATTGAATTACATGCTTAGGGTTTTTAGGGAAAGATGTAATCGTGCACGAGTTATTTGCCTCCTGGTCGACTTCCCCCTCGATCGAGTTACTCGTATAAGTCTCACTTGAGAAGGGGATAACTATTTGGCTACTTCCCTTCAGACCCTCTATGCCTGCTTCGACCACTGGAATGGAGTTCATCACACAGAATGTGTCGCACACTGCTCTGCTTTGGAAATTGTCCAAACAGAGGATGCACACAATGGGGGAGGTGCTTCTTCTGTTAGGCGATCTTTGTTTTATTTTTTCCTTCCCATTAGTTCCTTCCATGCAAGTAATACTATTTATGTGTGTCCCCTTTTGGTCATTACTCATCGAGTTAGAAAACAACCAATTCAGAAGCAAGCCTCGGTTCCCCAAGATGGACTCATCCACCTTCATTTTCACAAAACCACAGTTCACATTTGGGTCTAACTTCTTAACATTCTCTGCAGCCACTTGGCACTTCAACTTTCCCACGTCTTTTGCACTGAACAGAAACTGCCTAGACAAGTTGGATTCTTCAATCAGGTCGTAATCGACCACTTGGATACGCCCCCCAGGGGATATGTCCCTACGCGAGGAAACCCCCATCAGTGCCAGCAGCTTCAAAAACTCACACCCCAAGGCACCTGACCCGATAAGCAAAACATTCAGGTCGTTCAGAAATTTCTGAAATTGGGGCCCAAAAAAATTCAACTGATGCATGTGCCTTCCGTGATACTTGTGAGTAATTTTGGAAAAGGGAAATAAATCTCTCTTATCGAAAAAAAAGGTCTGGTAAATCGGTTTGAACTTGCCCGTTACACCTTTTAAAATTTCTTGCGTTACCAAAGATCCAAAAAATGCAGAAAATGGCGACAATTCGATGTGTGCAGCTGAACAAAATTGATTTACTACCTGAACGTTCATATTTTTTTTTTTTTTTTTACACCAGTTTTGAAACGCTTGAATATCCTCTGGGGTGAATATTTTCTCCCCCTTCTTATGTTTTATCATTTCATCGTAACATAGAAAGCACACCTCTTCGTCGCTCACTTGGTCTCCTTCATCTTGACGTCTAAACAACGCCATGAGGAGAGACCACGGTGCATAGCTTTTTCCCCTATCTAGTTTTCCCTGCACACCATTTAAGTATTCCTCCAAACTTTGATAATTTAACCTGACCTGTTCAGGCACTTTGTTGATACTTATATTGCGGGGGGAATTTTTCACAAGCATTTCTTGCACACACTGATTGCCGCTTTTTCGTTGGAGCGTCTTCCTCAATTTTTCAAACAGATGGATACCGAGATGCTGGCTCTTTTTTTCTACATACTGTACAACTCGGAGGGAGAGCACACACCGCGCAAACGTGTCCAATGCATTTTTTTTTTTCAAAATGTTGACGCGGATTTTGTTACTTCTCTTGCACACGTCTGTAATTTCGCAGGGAATATTCACCACCTGCTGATCTCCTTTTTGCACACGTAGAATTAGGACATCATTTTCGCTCAGGTGGACGTCCCTATAGTTGGGCAGAAGATGAAGGACGACGTGACCATCGCCCTCGAGTTCCACTTTGCTTATATCGTACGAGTCGCCATTGCTGTTCGAACTGGAATAAGAAAACTGTCCAAAGTCGACAAAAATACGCCCAAACAGACCCACTGTATTTACACAAATGAACTTGTTTTTCTCCTTTTTCGCACTGCCCCCTCTGCACAGATTACTCAGTTTTATGTTAAACTGCTCACTTTGATTTGCGGACACAACTACGTCGTAGTGTTGCACCGCATTTTCAACATTTGTGACCACTTCAATTTTGCAGTTGTCACTCAGCTTACGCATGTTCTGCACACAAGCTATGCTTTTTTTTTCCTTGTCTATAAATTTCTTCTCGCAAAAGAAGAGATTATCTACATCATCCACGCTCAAAATGTCATTGTCATATATTCCTATTTCCTTCACTCCGCAAAGGATTAAATTTTTGCATATTTCGCTACTTACTCCGTTTAGGCCGATGACTAATATTTTGCTCTTTCGAATTTTTTTTTCTTCTTCATATCCGTGTGTGTATATTTGTCTGCTATATTTTTTTTCCTTCTGCAGGAGTTCCACGTCATTCGGTGCTTGAGTTTCCTCATGTGGATGGTCTGAATCACAGTGTAGTACTTGATGCTTGGTCGCTTGTCCCTTTGCCCGTCTTGTGCTATAATTCATACGGTTAGCAGTGTCACACAGACTAGGCTTTTTCTTATCTCGCCCTTCTGTGTGTTTGCTTAACTGTGGCCACTTCTTTGGGGCGTCCCCGTGTAGACCATCCCTTAGGCCACCTTGGAAACTTCCCCCCTTGGCATTTTTAAAAGTGCTAGCTACATTTTCAAGTAAGCACTTTTGGGTAGGGGAACAATTCTTCGATTTGTTATCCTCGCTTTTTACTTGTATGTTACAGAGTTTGCTCAAAGGTTGTTTACTCCCTTTCCATTTTGTCCTCCTTACAGCAAAGTGTGCCCTTTGTAGATTCTTTTTGTTGCTGAAAATGTCATAAAGGGGGAATGACAGCCTTCCACTATCAACCTTAACCGTGTTGTAATTTGATATGCGACAATAGGACGGGATTGCTGTGTGTAAGATCACCCAAAGGATAAAAAGGCAGAATTGTTTCGAAACAAAATTCATAGTTTTCACACCTCATGTAGGTTATTAAAATTAAGTGGGTGAGCGAAATAAGCCCCTTATCTTATTCTGGTGGGGGGCGTAAAAAAAAGAAAATGAAATTATACTTTGTGTCCCCGTCCATTTTTACGTCCGCTATTTGTAAGGAGTACAACCTGGGCGAGTTATTCGTCTCCCCAATGGGTTTCCCTATTTTTGCTCTATCTCATGTGAGCGCTTCCACTGGCATTTTTCTGCACGCCAGCGTAGAGTGTATTTTTATCCAATCGATTAGCTTGATGCCCGCTGATTCTTCCTCCCACTTCTTTTGATTTATGCAAAAGTTGTTCTTACGAAGGTGCCACAATCAATATGCAGCAACATCGCGGACACAGCATTATGGGAACAGGTCGTCTTTTCATCTTTACACCTGCGCTGTGAATGGCATAAGTTCGTTCTCCTCCCTTTTGTCATTTATTTTTTATTGTTTTTTTTGGCGCGTCTGCTGGGAGTAACCCCTCTGTGGGTATCTCCTGCTCGTGTATCTGTTCCGGCAGATCAATCCCCTGTATTCTGCGTTGTTATCTTTTTCCGCTTTTTTCAATTATCCCCTCAAACTGTTCAACTCTGTCGTCGCGAGATGCCTTTATTCTTTCTCCCTCCCTTGTTGAAACGCCTCATGCTTGAATGTGCACTCTGACACGAATTCGGCATACGATTCGGTCAGTTACTCGTGTAAAACTTCCCCAATGGAGTTCCCTCACCTCATATTATGCTCCCTCTTCAGCTTTGGGGGATTTTCCTTCTTAAAGCGCATACCCTCATCTATCTACGTTAATCACATGCGCTCTTTTTTCAACTAGGCCAAATAAGTCCACAATTTAGCTTCTTAAAGAAAAAGCCGGCGAATTTTTTTTTTTTTTTTCCCTCGCTTGTTCAGGCAAAAGTGTATTTTTTTTCTTTGTTTTCGCTACCTGTTCAGGTGAATATTTTTTTTTGCATTATGCACATAGGCTCTCCTTTTTTTTTTTTTTTTTTTGGAACCCAACTGTGCATGCACATACATT